>NC_069145.1:52045481-52168760 GCF_943734635.1 Anopheles cruzii
GCGCGGTTCATAAAACCGCTAAAACCGATGCGCGGCAACCCAAGGAGCAACTATGTTCGTTTCACAGTCCCATGGACTGTCCGTCGGACACTCTAAAGGCAATCCTTTGGACCGTCGGACTGTCCTCGGGACGGTGAAAAGGACGATTGTCAAAAAAAGCTCATTTTATGGAATTTGCTATAAAGCTTGGTTTAAAATTATAGCTCATGCCAAATATTTCAATCTATTATAGCAAAAACCAGTAAAACTATTTTTTTTTTATTTATTATTTATTTGTAAAATACAAAATAATTTCGTTACCCAGCGACGAACGTACAATCGCCGGGTTCACAATCTTATTACTACGCACGCATTACATTACAATCTATACAATCTATATGCACTTAAGTTAAGGTTAAGTCCACTTAACACAAATTTTTGCGAATTCGACGAAATAGATGAGTTTGATGGCGGCATCAGAAGCGGTTTGCGCTCCGTTGGTACTCGCACTCGTTGGTACTCAGCTCGTTGTTTTCACGCTTTCCGGCCAGTTTTCCACTGCCCAGTTCCGTACCGCCAGCGTTGCCGTATTCGTTGAGACTGGAAAATACCGTTGCCACATTCACGCCGGTTGCCTTTATGATCGTCATGGGTCAGGAGCAGTATCATCGTCTCAGCTGACTCCGGTTCTTTAGACTGCCGTGGCCTCTGCGTTGCCTTTCCTCGATAGGCGAGCATTCCATCTTCTCGGCCGACAACTCCTGCGGCCACCGAAGCAAACACCAGCAGGCGACCCAATTGGCTCCTTGGGGAACAACGTTGTTGGGTGGCAAATGTAAAATCGTTTTCGCGGAACGGTGCTCCTTTTTAGTTCATATTTGAGATGTTTTTTTTCAATTTTAAGTATAAACTATTCAGAAATCAACTTACCTCTTCGATTTCTATTTTCTCGGGCCAAAAGTATCACTTCCAAAGTGGCCCACATTATCACTTCACTTTCGGCTAATTATGAAACTCGAACGTTCGAGTGTTGGGTTCGAGTGTTGTTCACTGGGTTCACGCGGAGCAATTGTTTTCTCGAACAGTGCAACTATTTGACAGTTCGTCCATTTGACAGTTCAGAGGCGACGGGCCGAAGCAGAAAGGTGAAATAATAATATCGAAAAAAACAAGGATATAAACAAACGAATTAAACAAATAAATAATAATTGTACACTTGCCAATGAATACATTATAGTTTTTACAACAGTGTACGAGTGATGTGATGATGTACATGTACGATTGAGTGAGAGAAAATATAAATACGAGACAGATTTTACGTACAGCTCACCAAAATTATTAGGTTAAGACATTGTGTTTTGAGGGCATTTTGTGCATCAGTAAGATCGGTACCTTTTCTCGGTTGAGATCAGCGGCTAAACAAATGAAAAATAGAGTGGCTTTTTTGTTTGGGACAATAGTTTCCCATTGTGGCTCGTCCGTAGATCATCCGTCTCGCTGCTCCGATTAATCGGATTCTGAGCCAAAGACGTCAGTCCGAACACAAACAAAGCATCAACTTCTAAGCCGTTCTAATAACAATAAATAACAGTTTCAGTTCCTCATCACCTGATTTGAAAAATGTCTTAAAGAAGGAAGACCATTTGCGAATTACTTGCACGGAAGAAAAGAAAGGGATCGCCACCGAAGCGAAATATTCACTGTGCAAAGGTTATACACAATACTTATTATACTAATTCGTAATCGACCGTATTCGGATAAAGATTCGTAATCGTAAATATAGGAGCAGGCGCATCCAAACATGAGCTTCGAGATTTTGGAACCGCTCTTTTCCATCAAAAACGTCACCACTTTAGTCACAATTGCTCCACCGGAATCGGAACTGACTATTTCTTCGCCGGAGGAAATGGAAGTGCTCTTGGACGTGAAGGTGGAGCAGGAGCCGGAGGAGGAGCCCCAACAACCATCAGCCCGGAGTCCGGTGAATACCCCTACCACGGAGTGCAGCTGCATTGCACGGGTGTGCGACTTGGAGCAACGCTTCATGGCTCGGCTCGACCGCGTCGAGCAGTTGTTACTTGAACGGAACGTCAGCAGCTCCACTCACGTCGCGCCACAGTCGGTGTCCGTGCGCGTGAAGGAGGAGCAGGAGTCGGAGGAGGAGCCCCAACAACCACCAGCCTGGAGCCCGGTAAACCGCCCTACCACGGAGTGCAGCTGCAGTGCGCTGGTGCACGAGTTGGAGCAGCGCTTCAATGCTCGGCTCAACCGAGTCGAGCAGTTGTTGCTTGAACAAGTCCCGCAGTCCTGCGCCCCGCAATCCCCTGCCACGCAGCTCTCCACTGCACCTCGCAGACCCAGCAGCACCGCTCACGCCTCTCCACAGCGAGTTGTAGCCAGTTGCGGTACCTCCAAACTGCAGCTCCGTCTTAGTGATGCTGCCGCCAAGCTTCTTCCAGTGAGCTCCTGGAAGCAGCTGGAAAGCCTGGAAAAGTTGGCATCATTACCAGGATGTTCCAAAAGCGTGTTTTTGAATATGCGGTCGAAAGTAAAGGTCACCCGCAAAACTAGAGGCGGTAATCCGTTGAAGCACATTATTGACCTTTACTTTCGACGGCCGTTTTTGAACATATGCGTCTGGAAAAAACCGACAGACGAAAGCCCTATTGTACTGACGAGGTACAAGGCAACCTTGCGGGTGCTGTTTGAGGTAGTGCAACGCTACAACCCGCGATATAGGGAGGAAGAGTTCCACAGAATTCTACAATCGTATGTGAAGAACTCGTACCAGCGGTTGAAGAACGACCCTCTACGACGCGGTAAGCTAGTTTTTAGTTATGTGTTATAGTGATTGATAATGGTTCTTTTATTTGCAGTGCCTATGCCTAATGATTTTGCAGTGCAATGTGAACCAATGTGAAGTTACGCACATCAGCTGCGGTGCAGGTTCAGCTTCAGAACTTACGCTGAGCAGGCTTCTAGCAAGGCGATGAGCGCGCTGGACGCACGCATCATGCCGAAGCGCACGATTGGGGGCCTCAGCAGCACCAAAAAAGGGTTGCTTCCGAGTGTCGTCACCACGGTACTGCGTTACTCGGGTCCTGCCGACCGGGAGTGAGGGCAAACTGGACAAGAGTGCTCCTTGTTTGCTAAATGTCAGTCGAGGATTAGCCCTAGTCCCCCCAGTGTGTGCCTAGGCCCTAGGCAGCGAGGGGAGTCCCACACGGCGCGCGTTTCCTACTTAAAAAAAAAACAAAGTAACGTCATGTAGCTAAGTTAAGTCATAATTTCGATCCTTGGCTGAAACATTACGAACACAACTGTTGTAGTTACCAACTTCTGGTTAGCTAGAAAAATGGTTTTTTGCTTGGCATTGTCTTTGCTAAATAAGTTTCTCATTCGCTGCAGTAAATATTGTTCATTTTTCTGAATAAAACAATGATTCTGAACGAAACAATGATTTACTAATCATTCTTCGTTGCTAACCGCATCAATCGTTCGTTTTCTGTACGTTGCAGCTTCCGCTGCCATTCGGTCGAAATTTGAAAAATCAGCCATTTAAATAACTTCCGGATTTTTTTGGAACAACAACTGCGATCGTAGCGGCTCGTTCGTAGATCAGCGGTCTACGCTGCACCGATTAATCGGTTTCTATGCGAAAGTCGTCAGTCCGAGCTCTGTTAGTGCATCAACTTGGGTGCAGAACTTTAAGCTGGTGTTAAGCACCAACTTTTAGTTTTAATGTAAAGTTCGAACAGCTCAGTCCGTTCTAATAATAATGAATGAGAAATAAACTGCGACAATATTTATTGAGCATTGATAACATCTGTTGAACATAGAATGAAACATTTTTATTGAACATCTGATCTGGTTCATGGCGTTCACTATTATAATTATCACGACGAACCTATTATAAAGTGCACATATGAACCGTACTATTTTAACATTGATAGGACTGTTTGCATTCATTTTTTTTATTGTATGTATGTGCAAGAGATCGATATCGTTTGACTTTAAGCATTATCAACGATCTATGTCATGAAAGGATATATTTTGAGAGAAAGTAATATTTCATCGGTCAATTATTGGCCGCCAGAGGACGGCCCAGTTGGTGGCAGGTTGGCGCTTAACCGTTTCCGCTGTACCGATTGCATCGAAGGTGTGGGTGGTTTTCCGGCCTGGTAGATAAAACAGTAACTAAGCAATATTTTGTTCTTTCTATTGCAAAATTTAGCACACTTACCCTAGCTAAATGCGGCGTGCTGGCAGAAACTGGTCGCTGCGGCGCTGACACACCGGTAGGCCCATTGCCGAGAGTTTGGGTGGCGACTGGTCGTTGAATTTCTCGATCTATCGCTTCGGTACTATTCGTGCGTGAGGACGAGCCTCCACGGCGAAACATTCCCGATAGTTTTCCTTTAAGGTTAGTTTTGCTGGATCGGACATCCCCTGCTATGCTTAGATCAGAATCCGATCCCTGATGCTATTGAAAAGGTAGTATAAGACGGATTTCAGTTTTCCAACATCGAATTCTTACAACAGTAGTTTGGCGTACCGAGTAATCACTTTCTGTTCCTTTGTTTCTCGTTAGGCTTAAGCTCCTTAGCGTACCCATTATGCCACGCTTCTTTTTTCGCATACGTGGCATATCGCTTTGGGTCGAACCGGTCGATAGACGCGAATCGAGACTGGACTCCCGACGCATCATTCCATAGTCGGAATCAATCGACTGCAGCGATGACATGCTATCGTCACCTTCTTTCCATATCAGCTGCTACGTTGGTGAAGAGTACATTATTATAATTGAGCCAAGGCGTAGTTTCCTTGAATCTTACCCCTTGTTGTTCCGCTTGCATCGATTGGTCCAACGAGAGGCTCTTTCTATAAAGACTTCCACCATTTCTGTTTACTCTGGTCACTGGTCTGGCGTCATGAATAGTGTCGTTTTCTTGCGATGCGGCACTGTTAAATTAAGGCGATTTGATTATCCCGATGTTTCAACAGTTTGCGCAACATGGCATTGGAACCGGAGATGTTCCTGATTCAAACCTACCGGCGCATTCCTCCCCGTCGTACCCGTTCTCTGTCTTTTTCCTCATCACACATTCTCTGATATCGTCTCAGATCTTCCGACGCTTCTGCCAGTCTTGCTAATACTGTAGTAATCGACTGTTGTGGATGAGAAGCCCCGGGCCCTGGCGAAGGACTTTTATGACGCATCGGTGGTGTTGGAATGGGGCTATTGGCGGTAACGGTCTGTGAGAAGAAAAACAATTGCAAAGGTTAGCCTTAATTTGGATTAATAATGAGTGGATAAAATAAAATAGAAGATACAATTTCTGTACTACGCTACAATTACACTACCTTTCCAGTAGATGTGGTAATGGAATCTTTCGGCACAGGCTTTTGCACTTCTGGAGCTAACTGTACTAGCTCATCTACGGTTTGCAAAAGTGTTGCCACGCGTCGGTCACCTTCCGCCTCTATTCGGCGACGAGTCGCATTCTCTCGCTCTTTTTCATAGCGATCCCTATCACGGCGTAGCTTTTCGTTGGCTGTACGCAGTTTTGCGTGAGCGTCACGCAACTCCAACAGATCACTCTGAAGTTCGGTAACTTTTCTTCTACCTTCGTCGATTTCTTCTTCGGTTGTCTTTTTGATTTGGTCTACTTTGCGCTTCGATTCGAGCTTTTCTTTGTCTCGTTCTCGTTCCACTTCGAACAGCGTTTGACGTAGATCACGGGCCAGAGTTGAAGTCTCCTGGACAAGTCTTTGCAACTCTTCTCGTTCCTTCTGCCAGGACAGTTCCAGTCTCGTTTTGGTGCCGGGCACTTTGGATTTACCGCTGCCCATTATTTTTTCCTCCTCCAGCTCGTTGATCTTCGACTGCATTTCCGATATCTTAATTTCTGATGCACTCAATTCCGACACGAGCTCAGTTCGTACTTTGCTCGCTTCGAGGCGTGCTTCGCTTAGTTCATCTTCAAGACAGCCGATTTGTTGCTCTAGAGCCACTATCTTTGTCTTGTCGTCGTCGTCGCTGCTGCTCGTGACCGAAGCAAGACTTCGACGATTGGCCTTCATATCACCAATTTGTTTCTGGGCTGCCTCAACAAGCTGCTTGAAAGTATCACGATCGCGTTTGAATCGTTCACACTGTCTTTGCATTGCTGTGAGCTCATTGTGAAGATTGGTCACTTGCTGCTCGTAGCGCAATCGCGTGGCCGCCACTTCCGATTTTACATTAACCTCGGATGCTTCTAGTCTGCAACAATAATAGTTTGTTGGGTGAAAAAATACTAGGAAACGTAATCGATCGCTAATGCACGTGACGTACTTTACAAATACATTCTTCAATTCCTGCTCCAACTGAGCATTATGCTCGCTGAGCGTCCGCTGTGTTTTATTAATACGTTCATAGTCATCCAACTTACCACGCAGGTCCTCGTTCTGGAAAAGTAAAATAATTATTAAAGCTTGAAGCTACCATTGAGGAACATCCGCTATCCACCACTCGATCCAATCTTACGTCTTTTTTCAGCTGATTTAGTTGGTATGCGTTCATTTCTTTCTCCATATTCAATTTTTCAAACTCATGCTGCTTGTCTTCTAACGATGTTTTCATCCTACTTTTTTCCAGTTCAATGCTAGCGTAGCGGTTTTCGGCATTCGTCTCAACTGTCGAGACCTTTTTCTGAGCTTCTACGAGCTTGCGACTCAAATTGGTATTTTCTTTCACAAGCCTAGTTTCGATGGCTTCCGACTGAATTAGTTTTTCTCTAAGCTTTTGTGCTTCTTGCGTTTTCTCGCGTTCGGAAGCCAGCTGAGCTCGCAAAACCAGATGTTCCTCTTCCATTGTTTCGTGCTTTTGTAGTAGCTCATCAAATCTTTGACTCTGCTGATGGATCTCAGCTGTCAAATCTACACAAAAAGAAGAAGAATAATAGTTTTAGTGATTTGTGGGATAGTAATAAACATAGTAAAATTCTAAAATTCATACTAAATAAAACCATCTCCATACTGATCACTCGCATTTCCACGATCACAGGGTAAATGATTCTCAATTGATCCCGCTTACCTTCGTTTTGTTTTTTGAGCTCCTGCAGAATTTTGGACGACGCACTGTCCTCTTCGCCGACACTGGATTTACTCTTCAGTGTAACAATTTCTCTTTCCATGCTTTCCTTTATGAGTTCTGCATTTTTCTTCGACAGTTGCAACTCTTTTTCAATGTCAACAATGCGACTTTCCAATTTCGCCTTCTCTTTGCGGAGTTTCTCCAGATCTTTCTCGGTTGTCGCATGCTTATCCTTCTCGGCCTTCAGTTGTATATCTAAAAGTGATTTGCTTGATTCGGTAGTTCGCATCTACGGAGAAGCGGAATTAGTTGTCGTATTAGTATTCAAGACATTATATATCAATGCTGCTATACATACACTGCTGTTGATCTTGCTGATTTTATCTTCTAACGCTTTGATCTTTTCATTTTGTTTTCTGTTTTCATCTTCTAATTTTTCCACATTTCGCTGAGCGTCGTTAAGTTTGACTGCGTGGTTTTCCAACGTTTCCCTTTTCAATACGCCTGAAAGGAAAAGAGACCGTGCAACTGTAGAACCCGATAGGAAATAAACGTCAACCGCCAGTACTTATTTCTTTTTCCAATAGCTCTCGTTGCAGTTTTGTCTCCGACAATTCGTCTACAAGTGTTCGCTTCTCCTTTTCTAAGGCAGCGATATTCATGGCTCCCGTTTTGGCAACTAAGGCTCGCAAATCGTCGATTTCTGTTTCGCATTCTTCGACCATTTTCTGAAAGGTGTCCAATGTTGATTAGGTGGAAAAGAGTGTTTGTTTGATATTTAATATCGGCGTTGACAGAATATTTGTTCTATTGATTACATGCCAGTAAAACTTTACCTTCATTTGCAGTTTGGTATGCATATCTGTAGGGTTTTTGGGTGTGCGCGTAGGAAGCTGTTTTGTCGTTTCTTGCACGATGCAACGCAGCCGGGTGTCCAGTGATTGTTTTTCCTTTTGTAGCTGCTCGATGGTGTCATTTAATTTTTTTGTGTCTGCCGCTGTTGTAGCGGATGGTTTGCGAGAAACCTGAAGCTGCAGCGTCTTAATTTCCGACTGATACTTTTCATTATCTTGCTCGAGGCTTTGAGTTTTAGCTCGCAAAACTGTGGCCTCATGTTCGACAACCTGAAGTTGCCGTTTTAAATCCTGTGCTTGCTGTTCCGTGAGCGCATCAAGAGATCTGCAAAATAAAGTCCGCAGGAAGATAAACGGATTATATTTCAAGGTGTTCCACTATGTCATCGACTTGTGGTACGTACTTTGACTTTGATAACAATTTGCCTCCTTTGGATTTTACCAGTGCCATTTCTGCTTGCATTCGCTCAAATTCTCGGTCTTTTTCGATTAACTTCTTGCGTAACTCACTAATCTCATCCTCCATGACGGTGATTTTCTTATCCTGGAGTGGATCCTTCACGCCCGACGATGCCTTGCTGCCTGTTAGCGATGGTAGTTTTCGGCCCAGTTCTTTCGTTTTGGATGCCAAGCTTTCCTGAAGGTCCTTGATTTGCTCGCGGCCTTGTTTGTTCTCAATCTCGAGCTCTTCAATTTTACGCCGAAATACGGCCATTTCCTGTTCATTCAACTCTAACTGGAGGCGCATCTCTGCGGGATCTTCCTCATCGGAGATTCCCTCATCTTTCTCCACTGGTGTTTCCGAGCTTGATCTGGATATTGGGGCAGGGCTTAGCTTTCGGGCCTTAGAGAAAATGCTACTCTTGGCTATAGGAATATGGGGAATATAAAGCAAATGAGCAATGAGTGAACGTTCGTGATGTATAAAAGTTACATCCTCATATGCGATCTCTGTTCTTCTTTAGTAGAAGCAAACTAGCTTTAATCGCACAATAGATAATAGTAACTTGGGTTAATGTAGGTTTTGATTTTTGTGTGAAATAAACAGTGTGAAAACTCTGTTAGTTTTACTAGTTATTGGTATTTTAGTTAGAGGAGGATTATTACTTTTTGCCTTCGATGCCATTTTCTTCAGCTGCATAACTAGAGAATCATTCTCGTCTTCAACACGAGAAGACTTGCGCCGCAAGTTCTCCGACTCCTCTTCGGCATACTTGAGTTGCTCCCGTAGGTCGGCTTCTCGCTCTAGTGAGTCTTGTAGATCTCTTAACAACTGAGCCGGATCTTCCTGCGATCCGCCACGCGTAAGCGATGCTCGCGAGATTTTACTGTCTGCCGATGTTGATTTACCGATATTTCCGAGGGATGGAGTTTTTTTCGTTGGTGTGGATGGGTTGGATGCGGGTCCGGCAGACTCTAGTTCCGCTTGCAGTCGGCGTGCCACTTCGTTCGACACTTTCAACTCATCTTCCAGTTGCTTTATTTTGGATGCCAAATCACCACCCGCTCCTAAGGCAACATTTTCAGCATCAAGTTGTTCGATCCGTCGTTCAGACTTTTTCAGCTTGAACGAAAGTATCCGGCAATTCTTTGTGGTCTGATCGAGCTCCTTCTTCAACGAAGCGTACTCATCTGCCTGCTCCTCACGGAAGTTGTCGTGCATCTCTTCGATTTCTGTTTCCATGTTGCGCAGTTCGCGTTTAATTTCTTCGTTTTCGTCCATAAGCTCCTCACAGAGAGTTTCGGCTTGATCCAATTTTTGTCTTAACTGCTCCTCAACACTTCGGCTGCCACGAGCATTCAAGTCTGCAGACACCTCCTTCAGCTTCGATGTGAGGAACTTCTTTTCATCCTGCAGATCATCAATCGTCTGTTTTTGCTCGTTGACCCTCTGCTGCAGTTTGAGAGCCTCCGAAGCAGCCGTCTTATTCGAAACGGTATCGATCGATGCCAAGCGTCGCAACAGAATATCACTCTTGTCGCGCTCAGCCCGTTCGGCCCTGGCTTTAACCGTGTCTAGTTCTCGCTTCAGACTTTCGATCTCCTCTTGCAGCTCTGTAGTATCGATATGATCCACGATGGTCGCCTCGGTAGCTTCGGTCGTTTCGGTTGTAGTCGAATGCATATCGTCATCAAGTTTCGCTTTTTTGTCTTTGATTGATATTAGGAATTTTACATCGTCACTGCTAGAAGCGGGAACCTGCGGCTCGATGTGTAGGGATTTAACATTCTTCGGTTGAATAGAAGTGATGGATGGACTTGACATCGTGAGGTTTGGTTTAATTATCGACTTTGATGATAAGGTAGCAGAATCTTCAGCACGTTTTCGCCGGATAACGGTTTTCGTTTTACCAGTTCCATCGTCACCGGAGGTGATCGTTTTGTCTTTTGTGGCTATGCTTGTTGTGCTGGGCAGGCTAGGTGCTGTCGACACTGCTGTTAATTTTTGCTTGAGACTGGAGACCTTCGAGGTTCCTGCGGGTGTGGCGGATGTGTTGACACTGGAATCCGGCGTGTCTGGAATGGGTCTACGTCGCCTTCGCTCAACTTTTTCTACAGGTGTTGCTTCCGTTTCCACCATCGATGGCTTAAGTACCATTTTTGCGGATACCACAGAATCTTCATCTCTGAAATTAAAGTCCCATATAATTATAAATATATACTCAATTTACAGTTACTACTTAGTTTTCTTAATTGTACACGTAGCATTACTTAGTTAACGATAATTCTTAGCATTACTAGCCTTTATAATCTTTCTCAAAAAAACTTGCGGTATGAAGCAAGTATGATGAAAATTGATAAAACAAATGGTTCCTGGCCCTACGTCAATGGTTGACTCACTTGTCATGTTTAGGTGGGATGGGTCTCTCTTTGCTTGTGTCTCGTTCAACACTTCCCTGCCGCTTGATGAGGTTCAGTTTGCGAACGCGTTCTGCAAGTGAGTCACTTTTCTCGATCACAATGTCTGTTACAGTGTCCTCACGCTTCTGTAGCTCCACTTTTTCTGCATCCTTCTTGATACTGTCGACCTTCAGAATCGGCGGCAATGGTGGCCTTTTGATAGTGACCGTCGTTGTGTTTGGTTCCTCTAACTACATTAGTGCAAAAAAGACAAGTATGTGAACATATTTAAAATCTACCCACCAAGACGCAAACAATGTACGGTCACTTACGTTATCGAATGTGGTTGTGTGTCGTCGCCTGGGCAATGGTAAGTTTATCGTAAAATCTGCCTTAACGTTCTGTAGGATGTTATCCAGGTCCGGGGTCGAAGCCCATGAGGCTGGACGTTGGTGGAACGATTGCGAGGCATTGGAGCTACCGCCATTATTACTACTAGGACTAAAAAGGTTCTGGGTTGACGTCCAGCTTCGCACAGGTTTGTCGAGTGTGTTGCTGCTTCCACTGTCGCGATTCCTTAACGAGTGATCCAACAGAAATGAGTAGATTTGGATTGCTCTCACAAAATTCCTTGCATGCGCAGCCATCGCCACAAATAGCATACCGCGACTGGGTTGAGCCTGTCAGAACCGGCGTTGAGGCTGTTATATCGTCTCCGTTTCGTTTATTTCCGTGCTCTTTGTAGTCCCGAAAGCATCGTTTACAGCGCGTAGGCCAGCGGACTTGTGGGTGAAATCCGAGTGGGCAAAGCTGATCCCCCTTCGCGCTTGGAAAAAGGTGCGACATGACGTCACAATTGTTCCGACTGGATATGACGAAATGAAAGGCTTTATGTTTAAATCATTCAAATAAAAATACTTCGTTCGATAGAGATTATTGAACAAAACTAGAACTGTTGAGAAAGCGACGTTGATTACAAACATATCGTAAGCGTCAGTTATAAATACTCCCTGACGCCGTACCCTCGTGTTTCGACGAGACCTTGCGTAGAAAATTGAGCCCTATGTGAAAAACCTAAACTACATGTTGCACGTATGTGCTCGATCCCGCCGTTTAATCTACACTTTTCTATGATCACTTGACAGTAGTTTCACAGATACTACCAATATTATTGTTCGTATGCTTCCTTTTTGTTAGCCGGCTACAAACGCCGGGCGGTCTTGGCCGGGCACCACCGACAATGCTAATCTCTAATGCTTTAAAACATTGTGCTTTGGGCGCTAGGACTATTGTATCTTTCATAATTCAACTTCTAATTCGTTTAGCAACAAATGTTAAAGCAACTATTTGTAGGAAGTAAGGTTATTTTTTGAGGTTCACGTAATATCGCAACAACCTAGCATGATACACCAGCGTACTTCAGCAACTACCATGCGTCTCCATTATGCAAAACTTTAACAACTTCTTTGAATATGTCATATTTTATTTATGGCCGTTTTCATGACAAAGTTCATAAAACGCTAGATATCGATGGTACAACACGTCTTCGTTCCCGGAGGTCGGTCTTGGTCATGTTTTTACATACGGCATTCATACAGTGTGAAGCTTCGCGGAGCCTTGGTACGTAGCTTCCCTGTTACTGGTTAGCTGCGCACGCGACGTACAGGAAAATATACATTTAGGACAAGCAACTGACTGTCTGATGAAGTTATCAATCAATCTGGTGCCCAGCAAGTCAGTAACCTCGGCCCTGTACTGTTGTTAGTGTTCGTCAATGAGCAATGTCTTTAGATTTTCCTACTGATTCTCATCTTGCGTTTGCCGATGACTAAACATTTTGAAAGTCGTGAATAGCATCGCAAAGTGATTCAAAAGTATTTGATCTTCTTCTACAATTGGTGCCCCGTTAATCGTATATCAGTCAATGTAAGCAAATGCAGTGTAAGATCGTTTACCAAAAAAAAAAAAACGTCATGTAGCGCAAGGGTTGTTAATTTTAAAACAGTTCATTAATCATATTAACGCGCCATATCTCTTGGACAATATGATATTCTATGCTCCAACTTACGTGCACTTCACCATTACAGCTATTTTGTCTTGACTTAAGGTTTACGTTAGTTTACGAGTTATTTGATTGAATAATAAAATGGTAATTTAAGTAATTAGACCGACAATGAATTAAATAATAAATATAGGGGCTGGAGTAATAATAAAACATATGTTCAATGTGTGATCCAACGAGATTCATAAAATGAGGAGTTTTATGGAGCATAAAACATTAAAGAATGCATCTTACACACACAAGTTTTAAAGAAATCTGCCTTTAAATAAATAAACTTTATGAAGTAAAAACGCAAAAAGTGAACACGTTCGCGCGAACAGTGCACTGATTACAACGAAAACTAAGATTTTATTACACGTTAGACTGTGCAGTTCGTTGACCACTTCTCAAAGCTCTCGAGTAATGGTCCTTAAAACTGGGAAAACCATTTCATTAAAATAGCACCAAAAAGAAGCCCCAGCGATAAGCCAAAGCCAATGAAAAGCAAAAGGATCATCGGTTGGGCATCGTTCTGGCAAGCATCCATCTTGACAAACGTTACAGTACTCGATCGTAAATACGTCGTGACGTAAATATGTATAGCTTCATATGTATAGTTTTAAAATCCTTCTATTGAACAAAGCATACTTGAATTGTGAGGATTGTACTATCGGTTTTGCCGAATATGAGCGAAATATGCCTAATGTAAGCGTTGGTTTGCGATGTTTACTCATTTTTTTCTGCACAAACTATCTTCCTTGAAAAGTAGCTGTTTATTTTCAAAGGACTCTTAAATACAAAACTGGGTTGGTGTGTGACGAAAAAACATTAAATTTTTAGGTTTTATGGTGGTAGTTCATTTTTACTCACCACTCAATGTCAGCACATGAAGAATATTTGAAAACGACGATAAGAATGGCGGGAATATATACTAAAACAAATCACTTCTTCTCGGGTTTCACCTACTTGAAATAAACTCAGGTGAGGTGTCTTTTCAGCGCTACAAACTTGTTACTGCTCAAGAGAAAAGAAAGAACATGACTAGCTGTCGACAGACTTAAATCTAATGGCCAAATTCGTTCAGGCACATGAGTTCATTGTCAGCGTCGATTATCTTTCAAAACATTGTTCTATTTCTATAGATATATCAAGTGTCGTGTCGTGATCTTTAATGTAAACGAACTTTAATTTCTACAATACGCTCTTTCATTGCGTGGAATTTTCGCACATCACAGTGTGTATACTAGTGATTAGATCGCACCACTATGTGGAGTTGAGCAGCACATTTAACGTGCATTGTTACTCGCTGTAAGCCTAGTCCAATTTAGTAGTCAGTTCACGACGCCTGCCTGAGTTGCGTAATAAAAATACGGAGAGCAGTCAGTGTTACTGAATACACTGCTAATAGCTATTGCTCCTGTTACTATTGCTCGTACTCTTTTCATGGATGATGGTATGCTACGGTTTAAAAATAACTTCCACTAAATCTCTCTCTCTCTCGTGCATAATCGGGCAATCGGCACTTTCACTGGTGGTAGTGTAGGCAACAAGTAAACCACACACTAAGCTGCCGAAGATCTTTTCGTCTGAAAATTCGCCTTTTCCAACTTAATCTTCCCACAGAGCAGTGACGTTCACGATGACATGTTTAGTAGTTATGACACGATTAGCATAGCTGCACATAATTTTGATGATGAATATCTGGAATTTTTATCACCTTTATAAATATAGCTCCAGCTTTTCTCTCTTTCTGGCACAAACACACACTATTTGTTCAACTGTGCAGGCGGACGGCGAAAGAATGGCTTTCTTAGTATTCTGGCAGCACGCATTATTCTCAGTACTACACTCACCAAACTGCAATTACATTTTTCTTCGATCGCAACACTGCTGCCTATCCCGCTTACTAGCTTTTCGACAAGAATATTCTTCTAAGTAAAGCGATATTGGATTTCTCTTTGCCGTGCGTAGCAAGATCTTAATGGTTGGCAAAAATAAACTAAGCTCCCACGGTCTCGTTCAACACTATACACGGAGCGACTAACGTGAAACACGATTTGTGCGCTTTTCACTTTTCACCACGAACAAATCACAAATGAACACGATATCGTAACGATTCACAACCGTTAAAATAATTCACAACGAGCACTCATGATTTTATTGCTTTCCGGAATCGAGTTTCATCGTCACTTCTATTGTGCAGCGTAGTGTCGAATTTCAAAGCTATCATGGCCATCAGTATTCGGTGAGATGAACTGCTGAAATCGGACGGAAGGTTAGGAAGTAAAGCGTGATCTAGCTGTCGTACGGCTTGCCCTAGGTGCTACAGATTCTCAACTAAATTTAAGTGCGATGGACACCGCTAACCAAACCACGGCTCAGAGGATATGTTCTGGCGCCAGTACGCATGCTCGAACGGACTTACCTTTTTTGAAAGATCTCGAATCTGTTTTAAACTTTCGTAGAGTCAACATGATTTAAATGCACTGTACGTTATGGTTTTGAGTGACATAGCTGTTAAAGTAATGTCTTTAAATAAGTCTATTCAAAATCAGTATTTTAAAAGAATTTTATAAGGATTTTCTGTATTTGCTTGGCAACATTTTTTTTTTATAAAATACGTAACGATAATAAATGCACTGTTGGCTCCGCTTATTCAGCTATTTTTGCCCTTGGCAGGTTGGTTTCTTTTGAGTTTTCAGATTGTATTTGGATTGGTATTTCTCATCGCCCGGTTCACCTTTGATTCTGATGGGCGCTCGAGTTTTTCACAGATGAATTTTCCCACGTTGACCAGCTTCGCCAGATCGATTCCAGTGTCGATGCCAAGCCCGTGAAGCATGTACACCACATCTTCTGTGGCCGCATTTCCGGATGCGCCACGTGCATACGGACAGCCACCCAGTCCTGAGACCGACGCATCCACCACGGCAATTCCGAAATTCAAAGATGTAAGTATGTTCGGTAGTGCCTGTCCGTACGTATCGTGGCAATGCACAGCAAGCATATTGACTGGAGCAATTTTGGTCACTTCTCGTAACATCTCCGAGAAAGAGCCTGGTGTACCAACGCCAATCGTATCACCAAGTGATATCTCATAGCAGCCCATCTCGAGTAATTTATCTACAACGCGCACCACTGCAGATGGCTTTATTTTACCTTCATAAGGACAACCTTTAGACGAAAAATGCGAGCAACCATTTAATTTAGAACTATCTGTTTTGGAGTGTTAGCAATTTCAGCTTACCTACAACCGTTGAGACATATCCCCGAACCTTAACATTTCTTTTTTTCGCCGCATCCATAACATCCTTAAATCGGGTGATGCTTTCCTCGACGGAACAGTTAACATTCTTTTGAGAAAAGCTCTCGGAAGCCGCCCCGAAAACAGCCACTTCTTCAGCACCAGCCGCAACCTGTAGAGCACGTAAAATGGTTGTTTATACTACAATACTTAATAGGAACACAGCTAAAAACGTACCGCCGCCTGAAAGCCTTTTATATTGGGTGTTAATACGGGATACGAAATGCCTGGCCACTTGTTGATTCCTTTCAGAACATCCGTATTATCTGCCATCTGTGGTACCCATTTGGCACTCACGAAGCTCGTAGCCTCGATTGTACGAAGACCGGTTTCCGATAGTTTATTAATCAAATCAATTTTGATCGAAGCTGGTAAAATCTTTGGTTCATTCTGTAGACCATCCCGTGGACCAACTTCGACAATACGTACCGCAACAGGTTGCGATATACTCTACGGTAGTGATGTAAGGAGTGATAACGAAAGAATGTATAATGTTACAAGTATAAATATTTTTTTAGCAACAGCACCTACCGTTGTGTACATCCGCTGTTTAGCTAGAAGAGGCAAACACCTTCTCATTGGGAACATTTTAAATAAGAAAATGCGAAATTATTCGAACGCAAAAGAAAGAAATGCTGATAAAAACAATAATAACAAATGGTCGTTTCCCGAACGTCAGTTGAAGTTTCGAGAAGCTCAATCCGACTTCTTCTTTTTTTTCGCCTTCGTCTTCGTTGACAAGCGAAACTCTTTGTGTAAAATTAAATAAGAATGTAAAATAAATAAATAGTAAGTGTAATAAATAAATAGAATGAAAAAATAAAAATAACGTCAGCCAAGTAGCATGAGAACAAATCCAATAATGAAAAGGCCTTTTAGAATATCTTACAGCAAGTTACAACTTTGACATCAGCAGCAAAAGCCTTTTTACCTGGAAATGTCAATAACTTCAGTTCAAACTTAACCGTCAACAACAAATGTTTGTATCTTCTTAGCGTCACTTGTGAATAGCGAAACTTGAATTGAGTTACTGATATGGAAAGCGGAAGTAATACAGCGGAAACTGCGAATGTTACTTTCGGCACACCAACCATCGACGATTGGAAGCTCTATTTGCGTAGCTTAAGGTAAGTATTAAGGTAAGGCGTGCAATACCAGTGACTGTGTTAACTTTGGTGGCATTTTTAGGGACGCACCGATAGAGAAGCAAGCAATCTCGCCAGAATCGTCTGAAGAATCGTCGTTTGAGTTGGAAGAGAGTTTTCGAGCGCTTTTAGAACGCAAACGCAACGAGATGGAAGATAAGCAATCGGCCGACGAAAACAAGATCGCAAACCGTGGCGTTGCCACGGGTGGTTGGATCGGCGAAGATTCCACATTTGTCGAGGGCGACTCGATGAGCAAAGTGTCGGATACCAGCTTCGAGGAAATGGAACAAATGTGCGTTTTATTAGAAAAGGCCAATCGTTTTGCCGGTGCTGTCGTTGCAACCGATCTGGTTGAAAAACTGCCCCCGAAACCTTCCGGCAGCGCATTGGGTTTTGGTGACGTCACGCAGATCGACGACATCGACGAACCTTCCGGGCTGTGGGAACACTCTGTGCTACCTGTGGCTGAGGTTCTATCACCGGTGAAGCGAATGCACATAATGCGACCTTCAACAATCATCGAGGAGTCGTCAATCGGTGAAAATGGTATTTCGGTTGACAATAACTCAATGGAATCGTTTGAACCGGCAAAGCAACTAATTACCGAGGAAAACAACACCAAAAGTTCAGTCATTAGTGGCAGCGAGGAGTACCGCACCGCGGAGGAATCTTTTGCATTGGATACGTTCTCCACTGGCAATTCAGACACTCGCATAGACTTGGGTGTGACCAGCCAAATTGCAGTTGTTGTTATCGATAGTAGTTCCAGCGAAGCGGACAAAGAGCCGAGCAAATACGAGGAAGAAGGGACGCACGACAATGAGGATTCTACACTTCCAGTAGGTCACGAGGACGAGTCGTTCTCGTATGTTTTGGATGAAATTCCGGAACGTTTCAATGATACCCTCGAGGAAACAGATTTCATGATGAGGCAAGGAATGAAGCTTTTGGCTATGAAACAACAACAGCAAAACCGTGCGGAAGTCGACCATCACCAGGAAACCATACAATACAAACAAGGATCAAGCGAGGATCAAATGTGTGGTTCTAATATCCACTCGACCGCGTCGCCAAAACCAAACGCTCATCATCATCTCAAACCCGTACCGAAGACCGCACAAACGTTGAAAGTGCACACTCCACAGGAGAAGATCGCGCCTAGAATGGTGGCATCCGCCTCCAAAATAACACCTTTCGGTGTGCGTTCGAAACACAACACTCCATCAGGACCTGGAAGCGCCGGACATAAGCAAACTCATTTTTCTAGCGATGGGAAGTACGGATTTAAAAATCTCCAAAACACGTCCGTGGCATCGAGTGCTTCGTTCAAAAAGCCCGTTTCTCGCTTGCCGCCACTTAAACTTGGGCGCAAGTTTGACCACATCCAATCTCCAATCGGTGCGTATATTAAGAAGACACCGAAAAGCTTACTCCAGGCCAAGATCACCTGTCCACAGAAAGATCTGATCGACGTGCTGCACAACGAGCACGGTCGTGACAGCGAGGCAAGCAGCAAGGAAAACTGTGGAACTACGCTGACCGATAGATTGAATGTGAAAGGTTACACCTCTTCCATTCCCGGAAAGGGTGTCGTAAGTTCGAATCGTGCACACGTTTTAGACGAGCGTGACTGCGTCCGCATTCCGGGTGGTGCAAAAATGCATAAGTTGCTCAGCGGCTCGCCATCTTCGGTCATACGGCACGAAGGGCGTATCCGGTACGCGGCTGGTGCTGGTGCTGGTGGTGTGCCAGGTGTCCAAAAGAAGTTTGATATGACTGAAGACGATAGTATGGCTGATTTGTCCGTGGTTTCTAGCGACGTTTCGGTGCGAATTTTGAAAGATGCAAAGCGATACTAGATCACGGCTAAGAGGTTTATGATACTTTTCTCAAACAAACTAATAAACAAGAAAGACATGCAAGACCACAAATTGTGGTATTATGTTTTATTTGTGGTGCTAGCTCTTATCAGCGGTTTAACTTTCGATTGCACATGATCGTATTTTCCCTTTTTGGCGGGCGGTAATCTTTTGGTCGGAAAACGGCTGTTATGTTTCGGACCGATAGCGTCTGCTAGAAGGGCAAACGAATCGTAGTTGTTCATGGTTGTTGCACTCTGGTCGCTATCAGTGAAATCGCTTTGTTCGTCCAACAATTCCGATTCCGTCATCGAGCGTTTAGAGTTTTCGGGATCATTGATGCCTTTGTTTTGCTCAGTTTCCGCCGATTTACGGTACATTTCTTCAAATGATGATTCTTTGCCAGTTTTATCTTCGATCCATTGCTTCGGTGTGGATGAGAATAGTTTTTGTTCCTCGCTTGTACGACTAGAAAAGTTTGGTGTAAATATGTGGTCACGAAAGTAAGAGAAAAATCAATTCTCTCACATCTTATACCGTTTTGTAAGCTGTTCGAAGACGTTGTATTGCCGAACAGCTAGACTTTCCCAGAGTCCGGTAAATAGGATTGGCTTGGAGTTGTGCGGATAAGGGAACATTTTTCTGGTTGTAATGAAAGAATGATTTTTGCAATGCAATTTCTCTTGGTTGATTTTCAACGGTTTACTTCGATGAATCGTTTCAAAAGTGACACTTATTAGAGTTACCCTGTGTTTCTTTCTTTTTGTGTTACCCTGTGTTTGTTTTGACAGCCGGTTTGTTTTGTATTTTGTGTTATGTGATTCTTTGCCATGAGAAGGTCGCGATTTCTGGAGTTTCTGCTCGTCTCAATATTCGGAGTGGGTGGTGGATTTTACATTTTTCAGCCAGCTTTTCGACAGTACCAGCAGGAACACACTGGAGTCACACAGTCCTCCAAACAAACATCATTGAATAAGGATTCCACCCAGTCCTAGATTTGGACACCTGAAATAAGGTATTTTCACCAAAAACTGCTGAAATTTCGCAGCGAAATTCAAGGCTTGAATCTTTTTCAGAATGTCTGCTAGAATGGCGTTAACGCGAATGTTTCATATGCTGAAAGGATCTCCAGTGGCCGTCGTCGGGTCGACTGTGCTCATAACTGGTACTCTGCTTTATACTTATCGTACCATTTATCGCCCATTCGTATCCCGCAGAAGGAGAGAGGAGGCTGAAGCTATGGCGGACTATATTTTCCGCAAGGAGCAATTAAAAGAACAATGATTATGAGATCATGTTTTTGCATACTGTTGAGCATCTAATAAACTATGTAGGATAATTAGCAAACTTTAATTTTCTTACTGCAACCCAACGTAAAGCAAATACGGCCCAGCCGTTCTTGTAAGATTGAAAAATAAACCCAGCTCAAGGACTAACTTGACTACTTTTTAAAGAATCTTCGGATGAAAACAACTTAATAATGCTTTGTACCAAACTGAAGCGATCATTCCCGAGCGTATCTTAACTCTTGTCGAATATTAGGTACGGGGCACCCAAGAAGATTACCTACGATTTACTCATTTATCCGGCACTACAACTTTCGACTGCCTTGCCTGCCACAGACATTTCTTTCACTGTTCACGATCACCTCCGTTCGTTAACCCGCGATTCTTGCATCGCTATCGGTACAATCTCGCACAACAGCTTAACTAAATTACGGATTATTGACAACCTTGGTATGAGAGGATGTAAATTTATAGTTTCGCTAATAAGAAATCTAACTGAATAATTAATTAAACATAACGGCTTATGGAATCAATATGTTAATTTTGTGGAGCGGTTGCAGCCTACACCTGTAGTTATAGAAAATTAAAACCTAAGTTGTGCGACATGTACAATAATTAGCAGATATTTTAACATGTCGAAGTCACAGCATTATGTTGTAGCATGTGGTATGGTAGGGACCGGATTATAATGTTCCGTAATGGTTACAAAATGTGTTGCAGAGCGTGCGGAGCAATCTTTGAGTGCACCGGAGTGCATGCAATTAGGTTATTAACACACATTCAACCACATGTCGTCATTGCATCGCACGCACGTTCTTCTGGTTCTGAGACGACCCAAGAAATCCCTTCAATCAGCTGCACAACGGAGTGCATTCTTCGGTGATTAGCCTTCAAATTCGCCGTCCATTGCCGAGGAGTGGACGCAACCTCCGGCTTAGTCCGTAAATGAACGTTTATTGTGTTCTGATTCGGGTTAATTCTCAACGCACTAGAGCTGTAACGCGGGCGGCAATACGCTGCCATGATCTTGAACCTCTCCTATAGTCGTTAGTACGATTGGTTTTGAATATCTATTTCATACGAACAGTTTTTCGTCGGCGGGAAGAAATGCTATGGTAAAGATTTTGTAGGTGATGTTGTTATAAAGAGTACAAGAAAGTCTTTTTTCTCATTCATACTATGTGGGAGATTTTGAGATAGTGGCAATTGTGCGTCGAATAGTTGTCACAATATTTAAACCTCATGAACGACTTAATAATGCGACAAAATTATCGGATACAATCCGGGAAGGGGAGGTTTATTTTTATCCATTCTTTAAATAGTCCTCAAATAACTTTAAACAGTTTCACGTTGAACATGTTGAGCGTGATGAACAGTTTGAACATTTAATTGTACACTTTTATATAGTAATTACCAAAATTTTTGAACAAGAAGAAGAAGAAGAAGAAGGATTTTAATAGTACGTAGATGAGACGAACATTTTCGTACAATGGATAGCGGAGATCGCGTATAATCTAGAAAATTCTTTAGATGTCCAAAGTAATTAACGTGAATCATTAATATCGGTGTCTGTTTTAATGTGAAACGTTAGTCACGGTTCGATGAAGGGAGGCATTTGATTTCTATTGTGATCTTATCAATATTGATAAAGTTATTGCAGAAGATTTTTGATTCTTTGTCACTTGAATCGCAAGAAGGCTTATGAGATCACTCATGTATCACTCATGACTCAATAGTATATGATTTATGCTATCATATGAAGTGTTCCAAATACCTCGTAAAAAATTGATACACTTTAAAATACCAAACCCATACTAAATACCATCAGAATCGTGTCCAAGAAGATGTTTTAAAGGGTAAATAAAACATATAAATATTTAAGATGGTTGTGTTCCAGTATTGTTATTCAGTGCCAAGTATGATAACTCCCAAGGATCACCAAAATAGTTAATATATAGTTCAGTTACTTAGTAAGTTTCAGCGACAACGCATGGTGTATAAACCACAGTGGATACCACTTGCTTCAATGCATCATGTATTTCATATCCAGTTAGTCATCAGAACGATTATCTTGAAAACTGATTATTCAAGGAAATCCTTATCTGTTGATAATCCGATGGTTGAAAAGTTTAAATTGATGTGGCTTGAGGTCGCTTACGCAGTATTCGATAAACGACAGGTGACGACAGAAACGGAAACAAAATGGCAATGTCTCAAAGTAGAGTGTTAATGTTGGTAGCAGTTATTGGAATGTTTCTTAGCAGTAAGTTTGGTTTTCAGTAGTAAAACTCATTCAGTTAGTGAAGTATGGTAAATTAATGTCATTTGCTTTTTAATCTAGCATCAAGTGGACAGTTAATGTGTTTTCATTGTGATGACTGTGATGTTCTGTTCATGAATGTGGTGCAGTGTGGTGCCGATCGTCCAATGCTTCCATTCCCGGATAATTCCGAGTCGACTACTACCATAATTCCTCCTACGGTACCGACGATTGCTCCCGAAACAACCACAATTTACCCACCGGAAGTTCCAACGATAGTACCGGAGACTACGACGCAACCTTATACACCTACACCAACTATTGAACCAGAAACCACAACACTGACTACATCTGTTGCTCCTGAAATCACGACGCAAGAAAGCGTTGCGCCAGAGACAACAATTTCTCCCACAATTACTACAATTAATCCTGAAACTACTACTACAATTAGCACCACACCTGGCGAGCCAATTCTCACTCCACCAACTCATCCAACGTTCACGCCGCAGCCAATATCAACTACACAGAGTGGGCCGATTTTGACGCCTCCAACTCATCCAACTCCGTTGCCTGTGGTTCCGGTTAGTTTTGGAATTGTGATTCCTGTTCCTCCGAGCCCTTTGCAATTTGCTTGTCTCTCCGTCCGTCGTAATGGTAAGCTCTTTCGTTTATAGGCTATTACGTTTTCACCGTCCCTGAATTTGCAATCATTTTTATACTTTCAGTAAATAATCGAACAATCGTAAGTAGGGGCTGTGCCCAACTAAGGACCAATGTTCTCGAAACATGCGACTACGCAACAAACGGTAAACACAATAGTTGCGCAGTCTGCATCGGATCCCTTTGCAATGGCAACAACTAAACATTATTCAAAATTTGGTGTAGTTGAGGTCAAAAAAGGATAGTATTACAAAAACGTTAGAAGAAATAAGTTAATTTATGCTTCTGTATACATGCTTTCGACCTGTGTCACATACTTCTAAGAAAACATCTGAAAACACAGTGTTCGTCAAATTGAAATAAAAATTCACACAATTCACAATTCACAAAAAAAGGCTCTTATTTTGACGCAGGTACCCAAAACACTGTTTCATTAAAATAGGAAAAAAAAATTTATTACATGAAATGATGCAAAGCGCATTCGTTATCTATTGTTTGTTACACGTGTTTTGATAAAATTTAACATTTTATGTGTAATGCACGAGTTCGAAATCACTACTCAAAATCACACAAACTTTAGGTACATCCTGATACTAAATTTTGTAGTGTGAATAAAGCTATCTTTTGAAACAAAGTACAATCTTTTAAACAAAATTCTAGAAACTTATCCACCGAATTCATCCAGAATTTCCAAATTCATTCCGAGAGTTCATTCTCCGTTCATTCCGAACTCTTTCCGATGGCCGAAATACAATTTTCCCACTTCCGATTAGTAGTTTCCGTTCGGCCGCGTTCGAGTAAGGACGTAGTATTTGTGGTTGCGTCGAGGCTTTGGGCAAGGACTTCGCAGCCAAACAAGTGACTTGTATGCCCACGAAAGTTGCCGGTTACGATCGACCTTTGAAATGTTTAAAGTTTGTTGGTTCTGCGGCGAATAGAAACAAACCTTTCGAAACCCGATCAACTGAATGACGTGCCACAAGGATGTAACGAACGGTGCGAATTATGTTTCGTAAGCTGCATCGATAGTCGATTTTGTGGACGTGCGAGCTACGGTGTGCTTTGTGCATAAAGTATGAGCGCTCCAGCGTTCAAGTCAAGACCACGCGTGCCAAGTGTGGGAGGAATGGAATAGTTGAGGATTTTGCATAATTTTACGCAAACAACGTCCCAAACCACGACATGGCTTTTGTGCATGGCGAGTGATACTAGGTCGATGCGTCGAGATTCGGAATTTGTTTGACACACAAAAATGTTTATAAAATTTGAATGCGATTTTCTTCATTGTTCAAAGTATGTGCCATCGCTAGCTATACATTTTTCTTATCTCTCTGCTAAATCATGGATTCCCAGAGGAAAGAATTCTTCGACTTTTTAAGTAAACTAATTAGTCTTCCCATTTCGACTTCCTCGTAGAAAACGAAGAGCTGCTCAGCCAATACGTGTCCCATCGAGGAAAATGAATGGTATTCGCAAAGAACCAAGTCTGGCGAATAACGCGGGGAGGGATAGCAGCTTTCATCCAAGTGATTTGATAGTATCCTGAAACAGTTTTGTTTTTTTGGGCGCCTAGTGCTTGATTCCACGGGCCACCAGGCGCCCCCATCGAAACCCCCTAGAATTGCATTTTGGTCATTTTTCGATCAATGCATGGTTCAAATAGGATATTTGTTATCAGTAGCGATCGGAATTAACGTTTGCATCAGATTTTAGGAGCTTGTGAAACACCACAACTTTCTGTCCCACCAGAAAGTTCGTTTTTTGGAGTCCTTCAAGGCTTTTTTTTGTAAAGTCAAAATCGCCATTTTGAAATGTTTTAAAGCACTTAAAGCACTGTGATCTTCCAAACACAAGTCCCAACAAGCATTTGGTGCGATTCCGAAGCAGTTTTCTTCAACAGGGGCAGAAAAATAATAATCCCCGCAAAACGTCATTTTCAGGCACAAATGTTGGCATGGTCTAACCCTTTCAAAGATGGGTTGCAAACCGAAATATTTTTTTCTTCGACCTGAAATCATTTACCGGATATCAACACAAGGTAATGATGAATGAACAACAAAACTGGGAAGTCCCAATCGGCAGATACAGCCATCTTTTTAAAATTCCGAATCTCGACGCATCGACCTAGTAACGTTAAATAACAAACTGACGACAAGGCGTATGCTTCGTGGGTTGGTCATTCGATAAAGGTTTGTGAAGGTGAAATGAAGCGCCCATTGTCGCCTTAAAAAGTGTCTGCGTACATGAGGCTAGTTTGTGCGAAGTCTTAAATGTATTGAGTATTGCCGGCTAACTGGCGAGCAACGATATCAGTTGTAATTGCAGCAAACCAAAGGCGGTTGAACAACATTGGATTAGTAGACCCAATCGGAGCATTACGGTGTGTGTTCGCTAGAGTGCATTTATTGTTCCGTGGTTGATAGTCATTGACGGAAAATCAAATGTCTACGCCAAGTCTAGATGACATAATGGAGACAACCAACCCGTCGGAGGCAAAGTCAACCAAAAACAATGGAACGTCGTCAGTGGTCAACATAGAAGAAGGCGGTGGCGATCACGTGGCCGATCAAGGACCACGATCGTACCATTGCGGATGGTTCAGACTACATCCAAATTGGATGGCGCGTTTTATGACTCCGAAATGGGCCCTGTTTTGGCTGTGCTGGGCTGGAGCCGTCCAAGGTAAGATGGTGTTTTAACGCAATCCGTTGTGAAATGTGCGAAGGCGTGACTATTGCTGGATTTCTCGAGCCTCCAATATGTTCCAGCTCCGTTCCTTTGCACAAGTTGGAATGAACTTAAATTTTTTTTCAAATGGTCTTAGATAGAATTGAATAATGTATTCAAATGTGCTATGATTTGTGTTATTGATGGATTAATTTAGAAAATCAATATAAAAAATTCAACTCATATTTTATAATATTTGAGGAAAGAGAGGCGTTCAACCTCGAGTTTCTGGTGCTCGCTAGGTGCAATTGTAGTTGGATGACGAACAAAGAAAGAAGAGATTAGAATTCATAAAAAATACTCCATTACTCCAGACATTACTTTCTCACTAACAAATTTACTAATTGTCACGTAGCCATAACCGCGTTATCCTTTCAAACCAATCACTGGATAATTTTGCTAGACTACTTAACTGGAACTGTTTTTTCCACGATGCTGAATTGGATACCTGTAAAATAAGGATGATTGATAATCAGTGAAAAGGAAAAAGGGAAAAAGTTATCATGTTCTTGTGAGTTATTTAAAAAATTGCCTTCATCAGCGTTTGACCAATGTAAAACACTTTTTTAGATTGCTAGGTCTCTTATATTAAATTATCATTTATTATTACTAGAACTTACGTCTTTCGCGCAGGAACCGATTAATCGCTGCAGCGAGACGGTAGATCTACGAACGAGCCACACTCTCACACTAAGTTATCCAATTCAATTTTCTCCGTACAATTGTTAATCCTTAATCGATAGAATCTGCGGCTGACAACATCAACAATAACGTTTTATGGCACGATACAGCATGTTTTTATGAAAACATGTAATTCAATTTAAGGCCAAGGAAAGTCCCTGTGCTGTCGGAACTTCCCTGGCAAACTTTCGGGTTCCTTCTTATCTTTCTTGGGTCGATTATCATCACAACGCACCGAGAGGCGCAGCAATTTTCTGTACACGTTGCCGGGGCCCTGCTGTTGACAGATTCGTCGTATGCTGTGGCCGTTTTGTGTGTGCACAATGCTCCATAAAGCGGGTCCAATTACATATTAACATCGAACATTACGAGGTGATAATCATGCGCTGTTTATGCGTGTAAACAAGCCATTTCAACCGGAGGGGATGACTGGTATCTGCCCTACATTTCGCCTGCCCGCAGGTACCGATCCGAAATGATGGGGTGGAAATTATATTCTGAATGGAAGACGGTGACTTTGACGCCCGTCTAAGGGTCTAAGGTAGCATCTGGGTTTATCTTGGGACTTCTGTTTTGTTCGCAGTACGTAAGACCTAGCCAATCGGCACGCGGCTTGTAAGTTGTACTTAAGAACACCGTAACTCTACGATAAACATAACGATTGTTTGGTATAAGCGGACCCATCGCCTGCGGCAAGTAAAAATTAAACTGTGGACGAAAATGTCATGTTTTACGTGTATAATCAAATTCGACAAACTATCCAGTCGTCTGGATGGTCGTGAGGATTTCGGTCCACTCATACTATTTAAGGAATTGGTGAATGGTTCGGCGATTTAGTTAGCTGAACAATCTTATCGATAACAATCAATCTGAACGGACGTTATTCGGACCGACAAAAAAGATTGGACGGTCGGCTTATCCTGTTCTAGTAATCGTTGACTCTGTATCATCTAAAACCGTACCACCTTCTTAAGTAATCAGTTTATGTTATGATGTTCCTAAGTTAAATAAAATAATATTGTATGTCAAATTTCTCTACTCGATAGCTCAATAAATAATGAACAGCAAAATCAAATAATTATCAAAAAATAAGCTCTACAACGCAATGCCCAGCACGCTTTTTTTTCTTTTTTATTATAGAGACTTTGAGCTGTAATAGCCTAATATTCGTCTCTTGCCCAGCACGCTGTGCAACAGTTGTTATTCAGATACCGTCTATAAGCAGTCTTCGGAACCGGGCGAATAAATTTTCCCCTTTGGTCACCTATATCCAATAGGTGACCCGTACAATTGGGACATTAACGTAAACGTGATCCGCATACTATGCAGTGGATGATTTATAGGTTTCGGTTTGGACCTTCGCCGGACGTCGTATTAAATTTTAAAATAAATATGCTCACACTTCTTATGCTACTTCGTTGGCGGCCATATCTTGCTTTATAGGCCGCTTTTATCGAAGAACGTATGCGGGGCGATTTAGGACCGCTTTTATTCGTTTCAATACATGATTTACTTAAAGCGACATAAATCTCCATTAGCTATTTAACGACACGCCCGGTGATATCACCGCACCGCGGCATTGCCCGCGCTCGGTGCAACGCGCGCAACATTTAAATATCACTCGGAACTGGGCGAGTTTTACGACGATTTTATAGTGGCCCCCAGTTGCCATACGCACGCGAGCACATCGCTTCATTAGATTAAAGTCAACCAATGAAGCCGGAAACGTGCCGGATAATAAAACTAAGCCTGCCACACACGGGAGCCAGCCAGTGCAACAAGTGTCCACCTCGAATTTGTTAGTGAGCAACTAATGGCACGAGCTCCACGCAAGTATTGCCACAGATGCGCGAATGGTAATCGGTTGATGAATGAGGGTAATAAAATGAACCAATCTCGGGGGCGATCGTAAAGATCCAAACACCCAGTTAAAGTGAAATCCCCACGATAATGGACCATTCTACGCGGGGAGCACCGAGTCTCCACGGCGTCTGATTGACACCGGAAGGGTTATCAATCCGATCCCCACTCCCGTTGGCTGGAGAGTGTGGCACCTGCCAGACTCCGCGGCCGGGTGCGTGATTCTGATCGGCTTATTTATCACCCTATTACTGTCGGACGATGACCAATCATCCAATGTCCGAGTGACCGGGACCGGGTCGAAGAGATGGCCGGGTTACGGCCGGCGGAGGGCTCATTTGTCATTTCACGCTGGGCAACGAAGCGGCGTATTTGTGCTTGAACTTGACAGTTGTCGGCGTCAAAAAGTTGAGCTCTCTGGACGACTGCCGGGGTCGTTACACATGCTGAGTGGTAGTAAACAAGCCAAGCACAACGTGTCGCGATGCCATCTGATTGTTATTACATTTAAAATGACAAATTTAATGAATTGTACGGCCATAAATAATGGCGTGCGCACGAGGTGAAGTTGACGTCGCGCTGTAGTAGCGCGTGCCCTTCTGACAGGAGATCTGGTCCAAGCATCATCACCATTGAAGAGGAATTTACCCGGACTTATTGTTTTACGAGAGCTCTCTCTGTCCCGTAGCTGCCTAGCCCCAAAATGTGCCTTGTCCATTGGTGCGAACTCCATTTTCTAGGTCCAGAACGGGTTCTTGTAAGTCGATTGAAGAAACCTACGAAACTGGCCGCGATATTGGCATTCATCGATTGATCAGAGCCATCAGCAAACAACGTTACTTCACCATCTTCACTATGTACCAAATTTAAGGTTTTGATTAGAACCTTTCAGGAGAGCTTCATACAAGCCTTTTCCAACCGAAAATTAAGTTGAAAGCTAGAGAAGAGCTAGTTATCTCTTCATCCAGCCCAAGGGTCAAATATTTTTGCGTTCAAATTGATTTAAGCATCTCAGCAAAAGAAAACGGTAACGTACGTATGCAGGTTTTCAACAGTTTTCTTCAAAGCTTTTTTACCATTTATGAAATGAAGGGTATCAAAGTACGAAAACGCTGAGTAGAGAGGAGATCAATTACTTTCATTTCGGTGGTTGAGTTCTGATTAGGCAAACAAACACTCCCGCTACAAATACGACCCAGTCCGTTTTAAGAATAAAGAAAGAAATGGTCCGCCGCTAAGTCAAGTTGTTCGATTTGGAAGTCCAACCTTTTTGTTCCAGTTTTACGACTGTCATCACGTATCGGTTTGCTTGGCCCGCGAGCGAAAGTGGTCGTATCTGATTTATTCCATTGGGCATCATCTACGCCGCGTGATTTATCCTCCATGCTACCGTCGGCAGACGGCTGGATCACAAGAAGTCCCCAATCTTACCCCCAATCCTGTTCGAGCAAGCTCGGTCCACAGCATATCGCAAAAACCGGACTACGTCATCGCGTTTGGCGCGCGTCTATTTATGGCGCTGTGCCACTGTTGTTTTCGTTGTTATCACGATGGTAGTAAAGACGGAGATTTCTGTAGGATATGCAGTTTGGCTGCCGAGGAGGGTTCAAGCAGCTTGTGTGGGCCGCGCCCCGCATCACGAGTGGGTCTTATTAAAACGAAAGATCACAATCGTACGATAAGACGCGTGTCGTCCATTATACACAAGCGAGAACCCGGCAGGGAAGAGCGGTGGCAGGGTATCGAGGCCGAGCCGGGCGTAAGTGCGGTTTATTTGTGGCGTAAAAATTAACCCGAGGGAAGCACACTTTCTTCTGGCACGACGGCGGCACAAGAGGGCAATAAAAGATGAGTCCGGGGGTCGTCTCAAGATGGGCGCGCCATTCAGTAGGACCGTGCTTTTTTGCATTCTCTCCATGTAACCGCCGGGAGGTGGAGAGGGAAAGGATTGGCGTTGGAAGGAAATCGGTGCACTCGAATGGTGCGGGGCACCGCTCATAAAATACTTTCTTCGTCGGCCATTTGAGAGAATGGCGTTTCTGGCCGGCGGCGGAGCTGGCGCGATTCTTCGATTTTGCGTCAAGTCACGTTTGTGTCATTTGTTAAGTGCCAGGATAGTCGTCGATACACGCTCAAATTCAATCCAACGATCCAACATTCTGCACCCGGCTTCCGCTCGGAAGTGTCACCACTTCCGAGAGGTATGCCCGTGGAACACCGTCACATGGCAAACGAACGGTTAATGTGGTAGAGGAATGTTACACGGACTCGATTTTAACGCACTCAACAACGCGCAGTTTTCGATGTTCGGCTGCCTTTATGCAATGAGCAAAAGAAAATGCTTCAAACCATTAACTTATGAATCGGATGGATGCTTTAAGTTCAACGTAAACGCTTTGACTGAGTGGTTTCATCGCCACGTGGTCTGGCCAGTTGATTTTCTAAACAACCTTTTCATATGAGATTCATTTGTGTAGCAACGAAGCTAGACAAACTGTTGATTCTAATTAATATTGAGCTAACGTCTTCCGCAACGAAGCACATTGCACATTCCCAATCCGCACAGGCGTATTTGATATAAGTAATACTTGTTTAGACAGCCTTAAAACTGTCTCTTATAAAGCTATTTATTTATGAATTCCGAAAAGTGTAGGGCGATACTTATTTGCCTCGCCAACTTTCCCACTGTGCGTGGTAAAATGGACACTTTGCTTCGGGCGCACCGTTACGTACCGATAAAAAATGGACGAAATTGAGATTCAGATGTTGTTCCTGTAGGAAGCGAACAGCGAATGCGGTGAAAAATGCGGTACGTTTAAAAGATTAGTGCACGAATACGTTCTGCTGAATACTAGCGGTAGCGCGGAGACTTGTTGGCCTCTTTCTTGGCCCCAGTGACTTGAGAACCGCAGCGCGAATCACGAACGAAGGTTCAGAAATCGAGCTACTTTCGTGCCAGCGGGAATTTTGGTGCTCGCGAAGCTAGGGTTCTTGTTAGAAGACGGAAGCCAATCGAATTGTAATGTAATTGAAGTGGTGCTGGTCGACTCTGTTTCGTCGTTTACTCTTTCCCGAAAACGAACCAATGTTTGCCCTGTAATACCGGTCACCGCGAAACGGATTTGCCCTAAACGGTGTAATACTGTTCTTAGATGCGGCTTAATGTCCAGGAAGGAAGGCATTACCAACAACCGCAAGGGGTAACACGGGTGGTGAGTTGAAGCGCGCGGAAATTGGCCCCGGGAGTTGACATATTTTCCCGACGAGTCCGTTGATCCTTTTAGCGCGTTTTCAAAGCGTTGGCTCGTCTAGCGCTTTTCTATTTCTTATTGGGGCACAGCGGCAGCTGATGTTGGGGGCTGTTCGGTGACATTACTCAACCGTACGGCTTTGACGTTCTTCACATGCCCGAAGGTGGTCCCAAGGATCCAATATTCCCGTGGTTGGTTGAATGGAAGCAACAGTTTGCCGAGGAGGGATTGTTTGCCCATTCATCCCATCGCCGTCCTAGGTTTGAGGGCGAACAACTTCTCAGGCCAGTGGTTTCACGCTGGCCGCAAATCATTTCCAACGTTCGCCAACATGAAGTGGCTGAGACTGAGGCTCCCCCGTCTGGGTCGTGTTGGTCAACTTTACCGTAAATTTTTCAGCGTGTCGATTAGCTGTTGGTTTGTTGACTATTGGTTAGCAATAGACTGCTGCTCGTGAACGAACGTCAGTTTTCAGCGATACGATTTAGAACTTGGTGCGAGCTACTTCATGAGATTTGTTCACAATGTTCAAATACCAGTACACAGTTCGAAATGAACAGCAACTACAAGCAAACCAAGTTCTCCATCGCCTATTTACGAATAATCAAAATTTGAGTGTAATGTATTCAAGTATTCCGTATTTTAAGTTAGGCTTTGCTTACGTTTTCGGACCTTGATTGTACAATCAGCTTAGAAAATTATTTACACAGTGTTTGTTCTTACTCTTCTCACATTTTGATTCGGTGACACTGTTGGTATTCGTTAATTTTTCGTTAGAGTATTAAAACAAAGATATTCTAAACCCTCTGGAAATTGTTTCATTAGCCCTGCAATTGATTGATGAAGCTTTTTTGATCCTCTCACAAAACAATTGAGAAACACTGAATTGCGATAACATAAACATAAACATAAACTAACATAAAAAGCCTCGAAAGCGATTATATTTTGTTTTGCTACTTGTTAATTAAAGAAAGCTTATAAATAAATATATTTTGTTTTGCTACTTGTTAATTAAAGAAAGCTTAACATAATTCATTTAGAGCCGTTGAAAAATAAATCGAGCAGATTTAGGATGCAATTTAAATTGCTTTCTATCGCAGCCGAATATTGCTATAATTTAGAAAGTAGAATGTTAAAATATCCAAATTGCAAGCTATATCAATACCTAATAGATGTGTACAAATTACAAAAGAGTTATGAATGACAGCGGTTGCCAGTGTCGCTTTGCAACACCAGATTGCGGGGTGCGTCAATAGAACTTTTCCATTTAAAATGCTATCAACCGAATCAATGGGAGGACGTCCGCGGCGGCTGTAATCTTTGCCTTCAGCTCCGTGGGTTCGTCAAGTAATCATGTTGTAAACAAACAATCGTCTTACGCCCAAAACACTTCAGAAGTGGCACGCGACCAATATTTGCTGAGGTGTAAAATTGGTAGCCATGCTCACCGGTTGGCGTGACGAATCCTGGAGCAAAAAGGAAACCATGTTACGTAGCGACCGTTTGGTGTGGTTCTGGAGGAAAGCAATTGCTTCCTTCCAATTTTTACTCTTTCACAGCTTTTTGATTTAAATAGCCTCAAAAGTGACTTTGCGATTCCACTAGTATTACACAGTATCTCCAGTTAGTGCGTGGCTGCGTTTACTGCACTTAATACCGCGCCGTTAAATGCCGTTTTATGCCTGTGCACTGAAATTTCCGGTCTGTTTGCACGGTATGGTTTAATAAACAGTGTTGTTTCCATTGCTTCTTGGCCACGTGGCCAGTTGATGGATTTATTCGGTTTTGAAGTGGCGAAACAGAACGAAAACGGGGCGCGAGAAAAAACATTCAACAGAATCCTCACACAATTTGGCGAAAAGCAGGAAATTAAATCTTCGTTTAGCATAATGTTTCACTTCCCCGCCGGGTGGGAAAATCACAATCTCGTTCAATCACCCGTCCGAAATGAAACATGAAGCCTATTTATTGTAAAACACCGTCACGTGGCAGTGAAAGCCATCGTTTATGCCAACACACGGCGGGCTGCATCACACCCCACTAGCCAGCCATTCAGCCACATTATGCGAATAATGCACCGGTATAAAATGTTTTTGTTTTGCCCAAGTAAATATGTCGAGTTCATCAAACGAATCCTTATTGTGGGAAGTCCAAAACTCTTCAACTTCTTTCAAACTTGAATGAAATCGATTAAACCGTAACGGTAGGAAAGATTTTTAAGGAATGCCCTTATCAATACATAACAACATCAAAGTGTAGCAATGGTTGTCTTTGAAATTAGTTTGTCTTGCTCAAATGTGCAGCAAACGTTTGTCCTACGCTTTCGGCGCCAAGTGCGTCCTGCGGAAATGGAGATGAAAACAAGGGGTGCCCCCCTCCCAAACTCCAGAAACTGTCAAGATAAGAACAAAATGTAGTTTACTCAGTGAACCTCATATGTTTCGTTGTCAATTGTCCGACAACAATATTTTCCTGGACGATAAAAGCAAAACGGTGGCGCCACTCCCGGTCTCCAGAAAGGGGAAAAGTTGCGTAAAATATGAAGTATGGGGTGGACTGGCTAAGAACACAGTTGGCCACCTCCCATCGCGTGGTGGTTGACGATGAAATCGGTCGTAACTTCGTTCATGCAGCTTTCCGATTCGCTTTTGGAAGCCACCGTTGCTGGCAATCGACTGCCGGGAGTTAACATCGAAGCAATCTGCTATCGTTGGATCTAATATCCAATTTTTGCTGGGCTTCTTCCGTATCCTGGCCCCTGCTTTCATTCATTGAGCCCCCGCGTTCTGAGAAGGGGTCGCTACTGTTCGATATACTGTTTCTATCCTGTGCGGATGCCGTATCACCACTGGAACCGCAACATCGGAGTGTACTTGAAGTATACTAAATGGCAATTTTTCCTCCAATTTCTAGCCGTTAAGAATGTGGGTTCGTATGGTTCACCTCGCTCAGCCTGGAATGTGGTACCGAAAATGAGTGATGCTATGAATCGGTTGAGTAAAGATCGTCGCGAGCGAAACGGGATACGTGACCTGCTCTTATTGAAGCAAAGTTCAGACATTGGTCTTCCATGCGTTGGGTAGTAATTGTTGTATCCTGCTAATTTGTGCGTAAAGTTGACAAACATAATCAATACACGTGACTGATGATTCCATGTGATTCCATACGACGGGTTATTAACGAAAACGGGTAATTAGGTGTGGTAATAAAATACTAAAATAAGAAATCTTGTACATTAATTAATTAATTTTGATATTTTGATAAATGTTTTATGTGTAAAATCGGAAGAATGCAACTCAGGAAGAAAAATAGATATACAAATCCTGTCTTTGATTCTTTCGAATTACGAGCTTCCAATATTGATTGCATCAACAAATGATCTGAAGCAACTCTTGTAAGTGTCAAGTTTGAACCGTTTTGTAAACCTCTTACCGACGGCAAAATCGATTATCTAGACGTGACAATAAACCCCAATTCTCGTCGTACACATATGCGAAATTAATCCTTAACAACGCGACATAATCGATGAAAATATACATCTTGATTGGAACTGTTCAACAATGTAGCGACCGCACAGTTATGAACCCTTCTCAGGTCAGTGTTCTTCGAAAGGAGTTTTTGGTGGTAGAAATCTCACCCCCAGGCTGGCGGATGTTTTCAATCTTTACTTTTTCGCACGCTTCGAAGAATATCAACAACCTGTGTCTAATGTGAAGCAACAATAGCTCCCTCCCGCCTTCGTTTGCCCCTCGTTCTCGGGTTATAGTACTGACCGTTTTGTTCCTGGTTCCCCGTTTCCACGGTATCCTGCAGGATTGGTCGTCAATGGTTTCATAAATGTTGTCATCACGACCATCGAGCGGCGATTCGGACTAAGATCGACACAAACCGGACTAGTCGCGAGCGGATACGATATTGCGTCGTTCCTGTGCCTGGTTCCGGTTTCGTACTTCGGCGGCCGGATCGGGGCCTCAAAGCCCCGCTGGATCGGTTGGGGCGTTGCTGTGATGGGTTTGGGCGCGTTCGTCTTCGCGCTGCCTCACTTTCTCGTAGGACAGTACCGGGCTACGAATTCCGATCGTAACGTGTGCACGCTGGCCGCCCTTGCTAACGGAACTGGCGCGTCGGTGGCGGCCCTCATTGAGGTAAGTTGGCCCTTAGCTGTTAACGTGAAAATTACTAATTTATCAGATGCTCAAGCCTGTTGTTTTGAGGTGAAAATTTAAATGATCTTCTTTCTTTCTTTCCTGTGTTGTTCTTTCCGCAACAAGTGTGTAATTCACAAAAAAAACTAACATAACGATTTAGTGATGATGAAGCATTTTTATGTTGACTTTTAAAAAGTCATCTTAATTAAGTACTTTATGAAAATACTAGTATGAAAACTAACCTGAAAACTAACGTCTTTCAATCAATCATACTGAAAATGATTGATTGAACTCTTTCAATATAATTTACGTTTCAGTCGGTAATGAGCATTTACAGAATGGAAAGTGAACAGTTATTATGAGGCTTATAAATTTGGTTATGACTGATGTTTAAACATTTATATAATATTTGGACCTGTTTGGTTTCGGTTAATTGTCTTTTAGTTAACATTATTATTAAACTATGTCGTAAATAACTTTAATTTACCAAATATGTTCTAATTTGAGACCACTGTATCAAAATTCATGGTTCGTTTAAAGTATGGTGATTATCATGCGATAATTAAATATTTTTCTTCCAACGCCCATGGGAAATTTCTTAACGATAAACTAGAATTTAAATTATTCATCAATATTATCATTTTATCATTTCATTTAAATAATTAATTCATTTCGTTCATTAATGTTATCGTTTCAAAGTAAGTCCTACGCTACACTTCTTACACTTATACCACCACAAATTTGACGATGGGCTTAGCAAATAATTCTGATTCAACCGTATTCTACTAGAACTGACCTTTTGGGTTAATTATGTCCACAAGCTAAAAATTGTTGAAAACATCACAAGGGTCGAATAAAGCGAATTCAAACAAGGTACAATGAGAAGCTATGAGAGCATCATGTTTGTGGAAACGTGTTTTATGTACGGCGACATTCTCCACAGAGTAACTTTACATTGACATTCTACCAGTTCTGTTGTCATCATTTCTCGTGTTTGTTTTAACCATAACAGGGTTGTGACAGCACAGATTTGCCGGTGGCAAATGGCGGACAAGCTTCATTGGCGGAAGTCGAAAATTTGTCTTGGAATGTATGGTTTTTCTTCACTGCCCAGCTATTGCTTGGTGCTGGAGCCTCGCCGCTGTACACACTCGGTGTAACCTACATTGACGAGAATGTTTCCAAAAAGATGTCTTCAGTTTACTTGGGTGAGTATTTTATGTTGTAAGTTGGAATAATAAAGCTTTTACTTAATCGCTCGAGATGTGGTAAGGGAAATGGGAGACTTATGCCTGAAGCATTGTGTTGAACTACTAGTTTTCACAGATACATATTTTTCTATGCAAACAGCCAGTTGCAAACCTGTTATTGGTATGTTGTACAGCTCAATCCTATGAACTTGGACCAATCCTTTTGGGTTATGCCATGCACTGTACGATTCGTCCTACTTTATTGTGCGTTGTACTCCTTACATTTGCAGTTGTCCGTGAGTTATTCCGAAATGAACACCATAAATAACTCATCATAATCTCCACGACACACCATGGTGCATCAGGCGGGCAACACGTCCCAGTTTCACCATTGTCGCCTTGTGGACGGAGGTCGTCGAGTATTGAAATATTTTGCAATCATTTCTGTCAAAATAAATCATTCGATTGCAAAATTAAACGTTGGTGTTGCATGTGGAATCCTATAATCTTAGCCAAGAAAGGTGGTTTCTTTCACTTGCCTTTATGTTTAGGGGATGCCCCATACCAGAAAGAACCACACTTGTTCCGTTTTCGTTGCGCTTCCCTGGGTGAGGATCTCTGCGCAGCAGTTGCTTCTGTCGTAACACAATTCTTCCGAACCTATACTAGAATATTTGACACCCTCTTCGTGCATGAGATTTCTCGTCCCCTTTTTTCGGTGCGCCAACCGGTTGAGTGAAATGGTTGAACGAACCAATAAAATACGTACACTTTCATAATTTTATTAACCATCAAAAATGGGTGTAAATGCTTACACGCCCTCATTTGTTCTCAATAGAGCAGCACGAATCGAATGTTCAGGGGGCAACATGCCAGCGGAAACTGTTTGGAGTAATAGAGAAGCAACTACTGTAAGATACGAAATAACTAACTAACTCATAGGAACAGGTCGAATATTCGGTAAAAATAGACCATTGTTAATGCAATGTTACATTTGGCATTTTGCTGGATGTTTCGCTGGATCTATTTTGCCCATTTCAGTGATGCCTGTTGCATTAAAATACATCGAAAAGCTCAAGACCGTTCGAAACACTAATAGCTGAGAGCATCCAGGCGACGGCAGGACCACGGGTTGTCTAAAGCGTTGTGCAGTGGGTTGGGAAATTGAAAGATATAATATTTCAGTTGAAGCCATTGATATAATTTTCAACCCTAGAACCGAAATGCGCTTAGTGTTGGGGGTTCCCAGGCGGTCGTGTTGCGCGGGGGACAGTCGACATCTGGAGACCAGCGAGCAGATAGGCAATGGTCGATAGTTGTGGGTCGATTTATTAGATTTATCCAGTGATTTGATGTACTCAAACCTTTAGCACAATCATAGGCGAAAATCTATTTAGTGATAAAAATGGCAAAATAAAACTGTCCTTCCACATTGCTGCTGATTGATTTTTGATTGATGCTTTGAAGCAGAGAGCTTGTAGCTCGATACTCGCCACAACGAAGGTTCGAAACGAGGAAAAATCGATGCAGGATGTCATTTAAGGTAGTGGCCACCCGCCAATAGGATGCTAAATTGAAGTCACTTCAGACCATCTATTTTTGGTCAAAAGTGACGAACAAGAGAAAAAACCAATCTGTGGCGACTCAATCTAACTTTTCCTGAATTTGATAAGGTTTAGATATTTATTGGAATTCAATTTTTTCTTTAATCATGATATTTTTGGTATAAAGAATAGAATAATACATAAAGAGTATTAAATATTAACCGAACATCAGACACCGGAAAAATAATGATATAAGATGACAGTTTTTTTAACAAACATTTTGACTACTTAAAACTATGAAAACTTATTACCAAATGAATTCGCAGGTATTTACTATACGATGGCAGTTGTGGGACCGGCGGCTGGTTACGTTATTGGTGGGCAGTTGCTACTCTTCTACACAGACATGTTCGTCGTCGATGCCAGCACGTAAGTTTTCTATGCTCTTTCATCAAATTTGTGGCCAAAAAGATACAGTATGAGCTTTATTTCGAATTTATCACCCAAAAGTCTATCAACGCTACGTCATGTGGTCGTTGCGCTTTGGCTCTTTCTGTCGGCATTCGATCGTTGTGATGACTGATCATCTTTTAATCTACCTTTCGAGCCTGCATTTCGTGCAAGCTATCCGTCATGCTCCACTCAGCTGCCCTCAGATGTTTTCATCCACAGCACCCGACAGAACACGTGATAAAAGGAAGGCTTCATTTAATATTAATACATTCAAATTGCGTTTAAATTTCTCTAGCGCAGTAACGATTCACGCTGTAGTTTACCTGGAAGGCTGCAAAGGGACCACACTGTTCTGTTTGGTGCTAGAAAATTCCTCTATAAGCCGATGTTTGAAATATCGAACGGAATCCTTCCCTTATCCCTGCATAGGTGAAACTCTACCAAACACCAGGTGCTGCAAGTGCAATCACGTAAACACGTGTAAAGACATGTTGGCACAATGCGGCCAACGGAAGGGAAGAGATACAGCTCGTAAGCCATTGCCCTGCGCTAGGATGGTCGCAGGACATACAACGCAAGCCACCTGAACGATGGTCCATACTTTTTTTCATACAGCGTGAGGGGAAAGTAAGACGTGGCTGGCGTTTTATGACACTTTGGCCAACGGAACCACTGAAGGATGAGCCTGTGGCATGCTTTAATAAAGCAATTCCGCCTCTAGCCTAGAACTCTGTCGGTGACGGATGATTGGTCTCATAATGAGCGCGTGTGAGGAAATGGTTCATTTCCTTCCAGTGCACGATGCGATGCTCATATGTTGTCCGGAGGAATGGCTGAATCTAATAAACGACGAGTATATGGGTAGGAGTTTCAATAACCAAACAGAAGGTTATTTTCGTTTCTTTGGTTTCAAAATTTCACAGTTTTTATTGTTTGATCAAACAGTATAAGACACTGCTAATGCGTCCAAAAATCGAAACAAGTTTTTGAATAAATCAAAAGGTCCTGTTGCTTTTGTCTCAACGACACTTGTCGGTGTCGGTCGGTAGCATAACACACGGTTTGTTTCGGGTACTCCCTACGCAAACATCACGCCCCTACGTCCCTAGTTTCTCGTAGGCGAATTGATCGATCATGATAAACACCTTGCACTCTGGAGCACATGCGGAATTGGTGCATATAAATTGTGTCGAAATACCGAAAAAACTCAAACTCCTTTGTTTTGCTGTAGAGATGTCAGCAAAGTAAATTACTCCCATTTATTCGAAGTACTCATTTCCTCAAAGACATCGAAAAAATACGTTACTAGTGCGTTACATAAAATAGAATATGGTTTTATCTGATGATGATCTGCAAACTTTGTTTCGCACAAAGCTGATTTTCGGAAATTAAAGTTTACGTACTATGTATATCGAACATCATCGTTCGACGAAGAGGGGTTCTGTGAAGACAGAAGAAAATTTAAGAAGATCTGCGCCGATTTGCGGTTGAATATTAGGTAAATAAAGTAAATAAGGTGAACTATGAACCGAACACCTCATTCCCATTATTTATCAGCATATCAGTGAAATTTTTACCTCGTTTTTCTGGCCAATTCAGTCAAATTTCTGTACAAACCTGCTACTCCATCGGTTGATGAGTTCCACTGGGACGGACGACTGGGATGGGACGACTTTTTCCAATACTTGATGTACGACTTGATCTACAAATGACTTACTTACAATTAGTCTTTTATACATAAAAAGCTTTAAACTATAAATGTATTAAATGTAATATAAAAATGGATTTAGAACAAGTAGATCTTTTATCCACCAAGTATCTATAAGTTTATTTATTGTAATTCCAGTGTTTCAAAAATTGCGAACGTAAAACTGGAGTAGCAAATTACATTTTAACCATTTGTCTGATGATTGATATGTTTCCGCAGTCGATAGTCCCAGTGATTGATGCTGAATCACCTCCGGAGCTGAATCTGTGGCTCAATCACCGGACTGTTGTTAATGACTAGATAGAAAACTGTCGTCTCGCACCTGGCGACGTGATTTTATTTTTATTTCCCGTACAGTACAACCCTCGGTCAACAATGCAGTTCGTAATGGGGGTACAGATGCTCCCTGGAGAAAAGTCGATTGAGCAGACTTTAACCGTAAACCGGTGGTCAGCCCATCAGCTAAATCCCATTTGTAATCCATGGGAAAGTTGATTTTAATGAATGGAATTCCGCCGGTGACGTTTGTTTCGCGCGTGAATACACACTTTCCGCGTGATATCTTTTTTCGTTGGGTGTTGGTCCATGTTGAGGCATTGTTTCCACATTTGGGTAGCTCAAACACCCTAGCATCATGCTGCCGTGTTGCTAGTGTTTTCAGACGCTGGTGATGCATTTCTCATTTTTTAATTGCCTTTGCTCTGGCTAGATCCAAAATTGGCGAATATGGTGCATTGTGTAGTCGCGCAGGTTGTCCGGAATATCTGCGGCCGTATGGATCGAACATTTACGCGCAAAAACGGGTTTGGGGTAAGCTTGGCTTACGGCGTTGGTCCACAGCACCAACTACACACAAGTCAATACTGCCATTGTGTCCTCAACGCTCTATCTCAACCTATGGAGCAACAGGAAAAAGGCTCTCTGCAAAAGGTGCCACGCAACGGAACCACACTACTAACTCCGCTTGAATCGCCACATAACAACCATCAGTAGAATTCGCTTTTTATGTGGTACGCACGCATGTGTTCCGCTTCCGGAAAGAAGAGCTCACTTGTACCACCACGATCAGGTTTGAAACTTTATTATTCTATTTATTAACCTTGTGTTCCGCTTGTCCGATTTTTTCACGTGCCGTTTCGGTCGCAGCCTTGGACTGACACCCCACAGCAAGGTGTGGGTCGGTGCCTGGTGGATAGGATTCGTTTTTATGGCCGCCTTCTGTCTGCTGCTAGCCATCCCCATCCTCGCGTATCCGTCCGCGCTGCCAGGTTCCGAGAAGCTGGAGAAAGTGTCCGAGGCGCACAAGGGCGACACTGAAGGCGAACGGCAGGAAGCGTTCACCAAGATCAAACAGATTCCTCGGGCACTGCTGGCCTTGCTGCGCAATCCCACCTTTTTCTTCCTCAACCTGGCCGGCGCTTCCGAGGGATTGGTCATTTCCGGGTTTGCCGTGTTCCTGCCAAAGCTGATCGAGAACCAGTTCAGTGTGACGGCTGTCTGGTCAGCGCTGTTGATGGGTAAGTTATTGTGCAGAAGCCTGAATATTGAAACGAGTTACAGAAGATTATTTAGATCCCAAACAAAGGATAAATTTCTCGGACATGCTCCATTGCAGGTATCATAACAGTTCCTGCGGGTGGCGGAGGGACGTTTCTGGGTGGTTATCTGGTGAAGAAGTTGCACCTGTCCTGTTCGGGGATCATCAAGTTCTGTTTGTTTGCCACAATATTTGCGGCCCTTTTCACCGTCTGCTTCTTTCTTTCCTGTCCGAATCTGACGTTCGCCGGAGTGACAGCATCTTACTCTCTGCACGATAATTTAGAAAATCCTCACGCACAAAGCACCGAGTACTATGTGCCGAAGAGGCCAGAAAGTCTGGACAGCGCGTGCAACGATCGGTGTGCTTGCAGTCTCCGAAACTACGAACCCATATGTGGCGCGGATGGTGTAATGTACTTTTCACCCTGCCATGCCGGTTGCAGTGAGGAGATTAATCTGGAAAACGCAAAAGTGTATCGGGACTGCACCTGCATCAATGCGACCTTCTACGGCGAGAATGCATACAGTAGCTACGATGCGGTCAACACCATGTGCCAGTCGCAGTGCAACCATCTGTGGATCTTTGTCGTGCTCTGTTTTCTGGTGATGTTCTTCACCTTCCTCGCAACGATGCCAGCCCTATCAGCGACGCTTCGGTGTGTCCACGACGATCAGCGGTCGTTTGCCCTTGGCATACAGTGGATCAAGGTCCGGGTGCTGGGCACCATTCCTGCCCCGATGATCTTCGGGCGCCTGATTGACGAAACTTGCATCTTGTGGCAGGAGTCGAGCTGCGAAGATCAGGGCGCATGTTTGGTGTATGATAATGCCTTCATGAGCAAGTGAGTAATGAAATAACCGATGGACAATAACGGATAGCGTAACGTTAAACTGTTTTCTTTTCTTGTCGGTTCTACAGATATATGCTGCTCTTGGCACTCATTGGGAAGGCCTGCTCAATTTTGTTTTTCTTCGGAGCCTGGTTCTACTACATCCCACCGAAATCGCTGACCAATGGAGACACCCATAAGCAGGGCGCCGCCGAAGCTACACTAACAGGAAACGGTCACGTCAACCCGGTCACAATCACCGCGGTAGACAAATATTGAATGTATTTCGATTTAGCTAAAGTTTTGTGTGTGAAGTTCCATGGTTAGTGTAACAAAAGTTATCTCAAGCGTAGCAGATTCTGTTTTAGCTATGTTTCATTCATTCCGCTACTAAATACTTGAATGCTCTGAAGCATTGTAGTCAGCGACGCGTTCGCGATAAAGAAGAGTGTGTGGCGATGGAAAATTTCACTATTTAGTCAAACTTAGGGTAGGGATTTCTGGCAAGCCATGTAACGTAGATTTTCTCACCTAGACGTAATACATAATGAAGTAGATCTGCTTCTACGAAAGATTCTCAGGATTGACTGAAACAACTATATTTAAGGGATATTATGTATTTCGAAAACCAGTATTCAAATTTCGTTCAGTGTCCGCCTAAACATTTTAGGAACATATTCGAATTTCTACATAGCTGTAAGAATAAGAATGTATGTACTGCCAAACTATACTGTAATACTGTGGATAAGATGAATCCAAATAAAAGCAAATGTAATCTTGATCAAATTATTAGTACAATGCTAATCAAAATCAGGTAGAAACGCCTGAGAAACATCTGAGTTGAACGAGTTGGCGGACCAATGTGCTCGACCGCAGGATCGGATCAGTAAGTAAGTGAATATGTACAAATCTCCATCAAAGTTTTGCTGTTTTGCAATGAAGTTATCACCCAGTTTATTGAATTAGGCTGTAAAATTATTGAACAAACAGTAACTTATACGTAACGTACATAAGAAACTAACTTGATTCGTTTAATTTGGTTGTAAAAACTCCTAAGCAATCACTTTCAGTTCTAAATCCGTTGGCCGTTGTCGTTTAAATATTAGGTTGGGGAAAAAGAAATCCATTATTTTCTCAGTTGATGACTTTGTGATCGATATCTTGTGAAGTATCGAAATTTAAAATTTCAAATTAAGCTCGTTTTAAAGCTGATACTATCCACTTAAAAAAATGCTTTCACTGTTTATTGTTTGTTCTATTCGTTTGTGAGTTACAGGGTGTTAACAATGGAGGTCAACGCAGAGAAAATGGAGGCCAACGCAGAGCAGAGAGATATATTTTACAGTTTTTGTCCGATAAAGGTGAAAATTCAAGCTAGGCTGCTGAAATTTCGCATGGTGCTCATGGTGCCGATATTCTAACAGCTAGCGGGGTGAAATTTTGGTTTCGTTGACACGTTTCAGTTATTTTTGATGTTAAAGCCTAGGCAGACACGTCATCGAAAATGTCGATAAAATCATAGAAATAATCAATGTTGGTCGGCATGTTAGTAGTCAGAGCATCGGCCAGGACCTAAAGATTACCAATCAAACAGTTTTAAGCTATTTGCGCAAAGCTGGATCCACAAAGAAGCTCGATGTTTAAGCGCCACCATATTTACACCTAAAAACATGATGGCCATCTGCACAGTTTTGGCCCAATGGAATGAAATCGAACCATTTCTTTAACGGATGGGTACTGGGGATGAGAAATGGGTCACTTACGACAATATTGTGTGAAATCGGTCGTGGTCTAAGCGTAGTGAAGCAGCTTGTGTTCCATTAGGAAAACGAAATGTCACGCACGTCTTTAGTGACTCACCAGAAAGTCCGAGATTTTGTTTGGGATGTTTTAATGCATCCACCGTCCGGATTTTGCACTAAGCGATTGACACCTCTTTCGCGCATTAAAAAATTTCCTGAGTGATGAAAAACTGAGATCAAGAAAGGATTGTGAAAATGGATTGTTCGAGATTTTCGCCAATAACGACTAACCCTTTTACAAGAGAGGCATTACAAGCTAACCTTTGAAAAGACAACAAATTTTCCAACAAAACCATACATATTTGACGAAAATCGGACCATCGGAAGCGGAAGCATCTTAAATAATGTTTTGAATTTCACCCAAAAATAATGGATTTCTTTTTCCCCAACCTAATATTGTTACTATGCGAAATTTTGCTTTTCTCGGCCAATTTCACCGCTAGATGGCACTATCCGAAAGACCAAATGTTAATTCTTCTGACTGCAAGAGGGCGCTAGTGAGCAACGAAAGAACAGATACCAAAAAAAATCCGAATTCGTTTCACTTACCGGTTGAAAAATCTGAACAACATTTTTCCAACCAACACTAAATGTTTCCCAACCTGAATCCATTTTTCCCTTCAATTCTTAATTTATGTTTAATTTTCATGCACTCTTTTTGTATAAATTTTCACCGAAATATTCCACAAGTCAAGACAAGACAAACAGGGTCGAGTTTAGAGTGACTCGCGCAGGGTTGTATTCAATTGATTTTGAAATATGATTCAATTTGATTGTATTTAATAGCAGGATTCAGGATTTTATGTTTGATCTGCATTACTGAAATTTACTGAATTTCATATTCGTTATATTTCATGAATAACATCCCTTTCTCGTTCGTTCGTTCGTTTGCTTCGGCACTTGGTCAGTTTTGGTTAAGAAAGGTAAGGTTCAAAAGTCAGGAAACGCGAGGAACGAAAGGTTTACTTCAAATTTCATTCAAAAAAAATTTCACTCTCGAGCGGAAGGGTTGTGTTTGTTGCTGTTGTTTACTTTCGTCGTACTAATATAGTAAATACCTAAGTACAGTGATTGATTTTCACCGTTTGCCGATTCGGACGCATTTTTGTGCTCGTGAGAGAATTTCCCGTCGAATGTTACGTGTTCCGGGTTGGAAAACAGAATGTAATATCGAAGAACCCTTGTTGTGGACGTGTTTTCCGGTTTCGGTTGAAGGTGCGATTCCGTGTTGATGATCCCCGAGTTCATCATCGTGCTTTATTTAGTATTTACATAGTACATATTTACATATACTTATGCTAGGCACATTCACAAGCCGCGGATATAAGCGTATAAACAGTCTCAGCTGTCAGTTGGTCGCTATTCCGCTCTTGTAAGGAACAAACGGTTAACGAAGATAAACAAAGTGGTTAACAACAAACGGTTAACAAAATATGTTCGCTTAATAAGTTGTGCAAACGTGGCCAACTTATCCTGTTGCAGCAGCTGCAGCTTCAGCCTCGAGACGCCCTCAGCTCATCATCCTAAATCGGATCGTTCGGGGATCGTTGAGTTGACAGTCGAGTTGAGCGAACTGTGAAAAAAAGTGTGCTAGCGTAAAAGTTTGTGGTAAATTTGTTTTATGTGCAGTCGTATTCAAATTGCGCAATACCTGCCCGGTTTTAGCCCTTCACCAATTAAGGGATGCTGTTTCGGACGAAGAAAGAGAGAATCTTTTGACAATTGACGTGCATCGAAATCGATCGAAATTGGTGTTTTCCTGTTGTTGAAATGTTGGTGTTTTCGGTACAATGAACGAAATTAAAACGCGCCTATTGTTTTCCTAAGGTTTAATTCCTGCACGAACGAGGAGGAGACACATTACCAGAAGTGACAGTCTTATGTATTTCTATGCTCGTGTTCTCGGTGCAACTGTACTTGAATGTTGCGTTGTTTGCTGTTCAGCTTGTCTGTCATTCGTTTGCCACGAGCAAAACACGACTTGATTGAGTGTCCAGTGCCCTCAAAAGTGGCCCTTTTTTGTCGTGCAGAACGAAAGGTGAAACAGTTCATTCCTCATTCGACACCACGAAAACAATCGCCATCGTGGCGACGTGTGAAATTATTGTGCACAGCCCCACAAACGGAAGTGAAAAAAAGGGGTCAACATTTGTATGATTATGATTTTGATGTTTCCGCCATGGGGTAATAAACAGGGAGAGAAAGGAAAGGGTGCGGTGTGTTTCTTTGTTGTTGGTCGCGTACTTTACTTTCTTCTAGCGCGAGTCTGATTGGACTCTTGTTTCTGTTCCCCCCGTCACCACAGCTTCTTGGCGTCCGGGGGGTCTCCTTCGCTACAACCCCCCTTCGGTTGGTAGATGTTGTGAGTCCTGGCCGATTGCTTCGATGATCGATTTTCTTTGTAATACCTGCACAGTGTCGCAAAGTCCTCGAAGGCCATGACCACGTTTCATAACGCAGCTACGTAAACACAGCCAGCTGTTTATGCTACGTGTTTGTGTGTGTCGGTGGCGTTCCAGCATAACTTAATCAATCGCCAAACTTCTCATACCCAAACTTACTGCGTGTGGCAATATTCGTCGCTCAGAAGAAAGCATTTCCAAGCAAAAAAAGCAAGCAAGCAAGCAAGAAAGCAAGTTATGCTCGATATCGCATACATTATCGCTGAGTTATTTCATGGGGTTTGGCAATCTGCGTAATCTAAGAAGAAAGCCAACCCATCGCCACCGTGAGTAACCTTCTGTGCACGGATCGGATCACGGCCTCGCGTTGGCAACCAGTTCAAAAGTGTTCGTTTCTATCGTCGTGTTGTATTTATAATTTTTTGGCGGCTTTCGTGGCGATGGTTCCTAGATGTGAAAGTGTATTGGTGCCCCGGTGGCGCATTGTGGCACTGGGTAGCATTCTGAATGCACGTGGTTTGATGATTTGATGGAATGCTACATTTCATCCCTCTTTCCTTCTTTGCAGTGTAGTGAAATTTGTGCAAAATAATATTACCGATTTGCTGCAAAATCGATTAAATGCAAGGTGGAAATATGTAGTGTTAAATGTGTAGTGTGGAAAAGAGCATAATAGTTGGCAGTGCTTATTATTTGTATTCGCATCATCTCGGCACCGACGGTTTCAGTAAAAGTTAAAAGAAATTTAATCAGGTAAGTTGATCGAAGAAGTAACATTCGTTCACTCGTTTCGTTATTTCTCGTTTGTTTTGGGACAACAAATTACATTGTTTAATTCTATCGATTTCTTCTCGTCGGATTGCAAGCAGTAATTTTTAGTCACCTGCTATGGTCGTGACCGTGAAAGATGTCACCATTCGTCGGCCATCGATTTCTTCGCGAGTTGCACGTCGTGTTCGCTGCTTCAGCTATTGAGTGCAGGTGTTGCGACGAAGCAGTCCTGGCAGTCGAGTGTTGAAAAAGAATTCAAAAAACCGCCACAAATGCAAAAATGGCTACATTCCATTTCTCGATCGGGCGAAGGTGTCGCAACTTGGCAAGAAAATGGTATGCCGAACTGGAGACAACAAAGAATCGATGTGTTAGTCTTTGCAATAATCGTCAGTCGTGTGGGACCATTTCAGTACAAAATTAGGAACAGTAAGTTAGAGAAGAAGAAAGGAGACATTTCGGTTGAAGAACTCTCAAAGAAAGAATTTGGCGGATGCTGCAGAACGGCTAGATGTGCCTCGTGGTGGACCTCTGTTTTTCAGGAGTCTGTAACAGCTAAGGCTAGATCACCTGCTAGGCCAACGAAGCATAGGGCGATTGTGTTGTCCATAATCCCGTCCGTCCGTCCGTTGGGCACTGGACGATTTTGCCACCAGCGCGACAGCATATATCCATCACAATTCAAAGCACTCTTTTCGGTAGTTGAGGCGAGTGTTTGCCCATCACTCGTCCAACTGTTTGGCTGTGTGCAACCTTTCGCATAGTTCCGGCGTCACAGTCCACTTCCCGTTACACTGTCTCTCTCGCTCGGCTCTACGGTTATCTCTAGTTTTGTGCCACCCAATAAAGTGGGACTGCGCTGGACCGTATCCGAAACGACCCAACTGTTATGCTGCTTTGGTTATCACCGTATCTCGGGGACCCCCCTCGCCACACGCGCCGTGTTACGCATAGGCAGCCACACTTGGCGCAGACGTCTTGTGGGGGTTTTTTTGATGAAATGCGTGTAGTGCTCATGCGCCGTGAGCCTTAATAATGCACCAATTGCGTAACTGCGTCTCACGTGTATGGCTCTGCCTGGCTTACTTTCGGTTGGCGTTTTTGGCGATCGTTTCGAGGTGCCGCCCCCCCCCTTCCCAGTGCGGGGCGATCCAGCTGACGGATAAAAAAGCTCACGCGTCGCGTCGCGTTTCGCAACATCGTAATCGGGGTGGGTGTTGTTATGTTTGTCAATTGTTAATTGGTGTACTGCTCACCCGTATTCCGAAACTCGAACCCAATTCCGAAGCAACACCGATCTATAAAACCTGAAACACAGCGGTTGCCCCATTATCAATATGCTACATTTCCTATTTTTTGGACTCTTGTATGATGAAAGGCGAGCAGGGCATCTGGTAGCCGTGGTCCAATTCTCGGTGAGAGGCAAGTGAGGCTGTGCAAGGGATGGTTGTCAAGGTTTACTATGATTTTGTCTTTTTTTTTTAATGTTAGAAGAACGGACCGGGCCGTATTTATGCCTACTATGATTATAATTAAACTCAAAGTACTGGAGTAATAACTCATTCACATAAACCATGGGTAAAACAACATTCCAAAAAAGAATCGAAACAATAAACATTACAGTGGCGCAGCGCGCGTACTGTAAGCAGCATAACCGTTGGGGCGAGAGATATGTTGTCGTGTGTCGCTTGGGGACACGGCCACAGCTGTTTCCAACGAGCAGAGGACGCTCGGTTTGGGATTACGATATTCCGCCACGCCATCAGGATCCACGTCGCCATCGAGGTTCCTCGATTCCGTTTCCGTAATGGCGCGCCAACAAAACGCGTTGATGGTGGATTCTGTGTTTATTGACAAACAAGATACCGACGGACGGACCGACGGACGGCTATCTAGTTCGTCCCTGCTGCAGCCCTTGTGGGTGTTTACCGAAATGGATCACACTGCAGTTCGGAGTGAGGCCAACCCGACGATGTTCCGTCCCGTTGACGTAATATAATTTCGATACAAGTTACCCAAATTTGTTTGACAGCGAAATATCGTGCGGCAATTAATCATTCAGTAATCCTCCGCAATGCGTCGTATTATTAATGTGGTATTATTAATCATTTGAAATGGAGCGACAAAAATGAAACCCCTCAGAAGAGCCATTTGTGTTTGCTATAAGCGAGGAAAGTGTAACAGTCTAGCAATCAACTCGTATGCAGTCTGACTGCAAGGTCAAGCGTGAACACGGGTCTTAACAAAGTCTGTGTCTATGACGATGTCTTATCACAGAGATGCCCGATGCCACCGCCTCTATTGCAATCGCTACAGCCGCAGCGATCTTCGGAAAGATCTACGCCAACTCGTACCAACACCCTGGTGTTGCCCTGGACTGGCTTCACTGCTTGCTTTGGTTCTTTGCTCTTTGCTTATCTCGCTAGGCTTATGTTTGCTTTTGCGTTACCATCCACGTAGCCTTCTCTGGAAGTCGCGGTCTGTAACGCAACACGCGACAGCGGAAACTGGCATAAATTTAAAACTGATGACATTTTAATGTCACGATGCCTTTGAAATGTCGTTCGCTGTCAGAAGGAAGGGGGCCAGCCCGGTACTTTTCCACTAACCCACATTGGCCGCCCGGTCAGGGCTTGCCCGGTGGCGGACGACGGCGGAAGATCAAGAAAACCTAAATTCAGCATCTGAGCTCTCGTCTTCCTAAACAGGCAACCGGTGCGCGGTGTGTAATTTCAGTTCGAAACCTTCGTGACAGACTCGTCATGTTCGTCCCACTGTCTCTCGGACGGTTTGGCCTTGCTGTGTCACTGTGTTTTGAAATATGGGGCTCATTTGACAGGATTCTGTCTCAGGAGAGCCGCAGAATGTTGCCAATCACGCATTCGCTTACATTAATTACGCCCATCAAATAGAAGCCCAAGACAAACAGCCTGGCTGCGATGGTACAGGAGAGCAAGCGGTTGCTCTACGCATCAAAAGTGTCGTCCTTAAAGACTCGAGGCTCGTAACGGTTAGCTTTTGTTGAATCACTCGCCTGTTGTCCATGCAAAATGATAATGTCCACCGGTAACGTTTCTCGGTTCGGTGGCGGGTGGTGGGTTCTCGGGTGGCGATAGGACGTTTGCAGCACAGGGTTTCTCTCTTGGCGTTTCAAAATGATGCGCCGAAAACGGACCGATACTAACCCCTGCTCACGTAAGCGATATTAAGGTATGACCAATAACCAAAAGAAGGGCACTCGTGTGGGCCCTGAGGATACGTTTCGTTGGCTGCGGAAATGAAAATTCATCACACTAGGTCTACTGACCGGGGGCCACCATACGAGGGACATAAAGGCGATTAAAAGTGTTCGGGCCGGGGATTTGGGGAGTTTTTGGATGATGCGATATCTTCCGTTTGTTCTACGATTCCCTCCCTTTTCGTTCCATCATCGCTGGTGATGTCGTTGTAAATATGGACAGTGAAATACTAGGTTGTTCATTATATTTGAAGCCTCGATAACAATGAGCGGTGCTACGAGCCTAATTTTTTTTGTTATATTGGTGTACTCTCTAAATGAACGTAAGTGAAGTTTCATTTCAATCGGTTACTTAATGTTTTTTTACAAGCAATTTAGTATCGACATGTCACAGTACTTTTTTTTAAGCTGTTATGATGTCATCATTTGATGAAAAACGATTTCCGCGCATAATTTTTTTTAGGTGTGAAGACAGATGGAATAGGATGTTTTTCTTCTTCAAACCGGGTCTTCTTTCACAAACTTTCTTTTTCAGTTGGTCTAAAAAGTTACAACAATAATCAAAATTTATTGTTTTATAAGATTTCATGTAATCCGATAACAAAATGTCATTCGCATCTCACAAAACTGATGCGAAGACTTTTTTGGGCGATTTCTGGACACGAACTCGTTTCGGACCCGAAGAACCAGGTTCACACCACTCCTTAGCCTCTTGATTTGATTCAGGATCATAATGAGAGACCCAAGCCTCATTCATAGTGATGATTCGATGCATAAAATCCACTTTATCCTATCGAAAACGCTTTAAATGTTCTCAAGAAAGATGCATTTGAATGCGTTTTTAGCGAATGCGGCACTCATTTTGCAAACAGCTTTCACGAACTCAAAACTTCGGTCAAAATATTGGTTATACTGTCCAATGAGTTGGCTAGGCCTTATACTAAATCTCTTTAAGTAATTCGACGATTTTCCAATACGACATCCTGTTTTGTTTTTACAATTTCCGATGTTGTGTCTGTTTTTTTACGTTTTAAACATGGATTGTCTTGAAGGCTACTACGACCACGTTTAAACTCAGAAAACCCCCTTTTAACACCCCAATTAAAGGTGAAGAGTTCTTATACACTTTCAACATTCGCTCATAAATCTCCTTTGCGTTTAAACCTGTAGCGACCTCGTCGTAGCAATCGTCTTTTCGAAAAAGTACGCGTATACGAATTCGAGCAGTCGAGTAGCATCGTCGAGCAGTGTTTACAAAAATCGTCAAGTTTTCATTGACAAAGTTTTCTCCGCACAATCGGAAATTCCTCAAGTTAATTCATCTTTAACACTCGACTTATTCAGAAGCATAATACTAGTCTTCCCGATCACAAAAATAAATATAAGAAATATACAAGATTTCTACAAACCTTTCAAAAATAAAAATTTAATCACTGCACGGTGCTTGATTTTTTCCATTGTAAAAAATACTGTGACATGTCGATACTAAATGGCTTATAAAAAACATAATTAGACGATCGATTGAAATGAAACTTCACATACGTTCATTTGAAGAGTATACATAACAAAAAAAAAATTGGAGACGTAGCACCGCTCCTTGTTATCGAGGCTCCGAATATAATGAAGAACCTAGTATGTATTGTTTCTTATCATAACATAAATCCTTTACAACAAAAACCTTGAAATCTTTTTTGGCTTTCTATCAAACTTTTGTAGTCTGTTATGTCTCAAATTAATTATGATGCAAGATTTTTGCAACGAATATTTTCATCTACTCAGCATTCATTCAGCATTCCAAGGCAGTTTGCCCCAGCATATGGGGCGTAATATTTTCGATACACTGTATATGACTTTTTCGCCGCCTTCGTCTAATCTTTGCCGAATGAATCCTACTTTTGGGAACAGGTGGCTAGCATAAGGGCGTTTCGCAAGTCTGTCCCGATGGTCTGCCATGGTTGTGATGCCTGGACCGTGTTAAATAACAATTCCATTCCATGTCCGAGAACAAACGGTTGCGGTTTGCGGTTTTTTGGGAGAATTATTCATCGTGGAAGAGCCCGTTACATTTACAGCTGAACAGTGTGGAACTTACAACTACAACTCTCATCATGACGTTTTTATGGGCTTGAAATGATCGAGGGCGTAGCGGGTCCCATTATCCGGCGAGCTCATCGATTCGCGTTTCAGATGACTGATGACAGTTTCAACTGTGGAAACTCTCGCCAGGATGGTTGCTAAAAAGGAATATCGTTCTTTTGATTGATTCTGATGGCAAATCAGTGCGTGCGTCATCATCCTGATGGAGTTTCGAGTGCCCGAAACACGACGTTTTGTGCTTGATCTACCGTGGTGAAAGTGTGGCGAACGAAAAGTTCTGGGGGATGCCCAAACTTATAAAGTAAGATAATTACTCCTCAGTGTTGGTTTATTTATACCAACGATGGTACAGTTCATTCAGTTAATATTATTGTCCTTCAGCAGGGATCGATCAAAACAACATGTTTCTGTTTCAATTTTCGGCTTGATTAAATGGAAAACAGATATACCGTTGACGCGTCAATACAAGACGCTCCCCGGAACCTCCAACAAGTTACTTTCTCGAGAAAACAGTTGGTGATTCAGTTGTTTGGAAGTCTCACCTGATGACTGATGACTCACCTGAATAAACGAAGTATTTCGAACTTTTGGCCACTTATTAGTACGTAACCTTCACTTGGGGTTGTTGGTAGGGCTGAATGAAATGAATTTGTCCTGATTGTCGATTATCTGCCGACCGAGATTGTTCGCAGCATCCTTATGTAAGCCGGAGCTACATCGGAGTGCCTTCCTACCTATAATGTATCTGTAATCAGCATAGGCCAGGATTTACGTGGACCTGCAGTAGGTGATCGTTGAGCTACCTGCTCCAGTCGGAGACACCCATGTTGGCAGGTTCCTTGCAGATGCAAAATTGATCAATCTGTGCCCCCATTATCGTTGGACCTAGCTTGGATATGTTACCATTCTTTACGGTTTCGCCGTCTTTAGAAACAGCAGGGTAGGAGCGCCCCAATAGCGCTCTTCGAGAGGCCTCATTTGATAATACCGCTTTACAGAGCATACTTTTTTGTGTGTTCTAAAAATCTTTTAAATCATCGAAAGATTGATACAATCCTGCATACATTCTTGACACTCTTAAACTGTAAAGCAAACGTTTGCCGGTAAGCTGGGCATTGTGTGACCCAGTTTGCTCAAAGCGGCTTCTAAAATGCGTCATATTGTCTTTTGAAATCGTAAATCACTTGTGTACACATTGTGATTTGTCCCAAAAGTTACACCTCTGTTGATATCATGTCATGTTAGTGTCTTTCCGTTGTTTTATGCTGTTAGTAAAAAACGCAATGTTTCCTCACGCACTTCTCAATTTCCTCAGAAGACCTCATCAGCAATTGCGGCTTGACGAAGACCTAGCAATATCGCAGCTTCCCAGGTGTGAATTCGCACCTGCTCAAAGTTCTTTTCATAAACAACAAACACTGTGTACGATCAACAGTGACTCATTGCGCATCCCTTTCGTTTGTTTTAGACAACGGAACGGTCATTGACGTAGCGTTTGCGTAACGGAGAAGCAAAGCGATTTTCGCCGTGGGCGGCACTCACTATGCTTGTTTTCTCTTTATGTGTTTATGGTTTCTATTAACACTTTTCAGGTTACGATTGTGGTTTTTATCACACATACACAATGTGAAGAAAATGTTGCTATGCGTGATAATATTTTAAAGATTCATCCGGTGATGAATATTAAGACATGCAGTTTTGTAAATCCGTCCCCGTTGGGCGGAATTATTATAGCTAAGATGTGTAATTTGAACACATTTAACTTCTATTTACCCTTCGTTTTACTCGCCGAAAGTACCTGTCACTTGTCTTCGCAATACTGACTCTTACATTTGCCTGAATCAACGCATTTGTTCACACCGGTTAAAGATGTATTGTTCGAAATCCGAGTGGTTTCCTGGGACTATCTCCATTTGTGCGAATCAGTACAAAAATTGTGTGCTTCTTTGTGTGGTGATAAGTTTGAATTTACATGCTCCATTATTTTGGGTTCAATTTTTCTTTCTTCGATCGCGGCATTACGCTCACGCACACTGCAGCTGAACGTTATCACCCGATCACGACGGTGTAGCAGCGGTTATGCTTTCCCGAATGACTAAATCACGAGGCTTCGATTCAAAACAACTCCATCGTATGAAGCGAAAGCATACGTTACGTATCGCTGACGCTCGAAGTGACTACGGATGTTAGTGCGCCATTGCGAGTTGCTGGCAATGTGGTACTAAGTTATGTTGAAACGTAAGTCGAATCCAACGCGGGTGAATTAGATTAGATGTGCACGATACGATGACTATATTCAGTTTTTATCTCCTAAGAGCAGTATTTCGTGTGATAAGGGCCCTCGCATCTTGATGGCGTATCATTGGAATTTTGTAAATGACATTTTGCGCATTCTGCAAACAGAATACAAAGTACGATTGTTCAGTCTACACAATAAATCTTTTTTTTTTTCAAAAACAGCACTCCATTTGAAGGCATTACATGAACGATAAAGGCCTTAAATGATGCCGATAATGACTTCACGAAGTGACGGATCATGATAAAAAATGTGAATATGTTTATGTTCCAATTTCTGTATCCTGTTTGCTGCAAGGCTGGACCGTGACTGCACGTGGGTACCTCACGTAAACATTTAGTTATTCGAATATTTTCTTAGCAAGGACCGATCTCGATTTTACTTTTGTTTGGGTGCCGATGTACTACTGATTATTGTTTACGTTGTGATTCGTATTCGCAGTTCGTAATGTATTATTGCCAACGTCATGTACCTAAATATTCAGAAATTGTGAAGTATAAAGAAGAGTTACGCAGTCCAAGTAAAAGATTTGGAAAAAACTTGCGTATTTATTTCAATTGAATTTTATTTCATCTTTTACTGCTCCTTTTTGACGACTAAACAACCTCGAGGACGCGTGTCACTAGTGTTTGCTGTAGTACGAGAAGTAGAGCGTGTTAATCCCTAATTCAATTTCTTTTGTCGAGAAACTAGTGATTAGTGATTACCTTCAGTATTGCGAAACAAATCCAATTATGTGAATGATTTATGATCGCGACGAGGCGTATGTTACACAAGAATGTCATGTTACGGTGCATTACATGGTGTTGATGATCGCACTGCGTAATCTTTCATTGATGAAATGATTGGGCTTGAAACAAGGATTGAACAACCGAATTGGTGTGAATGTAATTAACTTGAACTAGTGAACCTTTCGAGAAATATAAACACAATACAAATAACCCCATAGAATGGTCGTTCTAACGGCTAAAATGGCTCGTTGATTGTACTCGAGGTGCTGGAAAATCATTCAGCTGGCCGATCTCCATTAATAAAGGAGGTCACATTAATCTAGAGATTTGGGACATTGAGAAACAGAGCTGTTGCTGAAGAAAACGGAATAAAGTAATCGGCTGTCACCGAGCACTTGTGACTAACTTTAATTGAAACTAATTACTAGTACATCCGTGCTACAAAGTCTTTTGTAAGCATATGCTGGGTTAGGGTATTGGTTTGGTTAAAGCAATTGGTGGTCGTTACAAATTTGATAAAATAGTGAAATCGTAAATGAAGATTAGTCCAAAGATTAAATCGGTAGACTATGAAAACGAAAACTTCTGCATCGGCACAATTTCAACTAAGCTTGCCGAAAGGCTTACTTCTCAGTTTGTAAACGCCCAAAAAAATCGCAAAACATCCCAGAAACATTATGAAGGTTTCTTGAAAAGATTTATCAATACTTACCAACCTACAGCCGTTGAGCGGTCCTGCTAAAAAACAGAGAAAAATCATTAAGTATGATCACAAAATCCCAATTAGTGATCACCAATCATCAAAAAAAACGATCTAAGTATCTTCCTCTCGAAAGCGACTTAGAGGGTTTCGAATTATGAGTGTTCGGAATTGTTTCATTTACTTGGTAGTATTGAATGATCTTGTTATGCATGAACTGATTGCAACCCACATGATTGATAGTGACTAATCTTTCTTCCACTCAGTCGCTTACCACCGACTGGAAGTCAGCTAATTTCACAATAATTACAGCTCGATTCTACCAAGCTAGTGTTTCGCCAGTAAACGTTTCTTACGTTTGTTTAGTAAACATTCTGAAGATTATCAACCGACCGACGGATGCTGCTTGACTTTGGGTTCATTCGATGGCTATTCACAGAGAGCTATTCTGATAATATATGGTGCACTTGACTGACTAACGATCCGATTAAACGATTTATTTCACCTGTTTTGGAAGGACTTTCGAAGGACGAATTAAAATAGCTAATGCACATCGATCGTCAAAGTGTAAAGGGTGAAACATCACGCAGCCAAACTGCTGCCACATTGCCACACATCCATTAACAGCCGTGGTAGAGTAACGTCCGCATGAACTGTGTTGCGTAAACACAAACCATTTGTTGCGCGGGAGGACGAAACTGCCGAAGAAAAGGCATTTCTTCTCCGTGTCTCGATACTTTTATTGGTTCAACTTGCGTCAAACGAACCGGACACTGATTGACAAGTGTGCGTCGTTTTCAATTCCTATTTTCATGCTACAACGCACATCTCGAACTTTTCGTTCGCTAAAACGACTTGCAACCGCGATCAGTGAAGACGCTGGTCTGAACCGAACGTTCCTTTACATTTTTGCCAAATTTTGTTTACCTCAATGTTCCATCAGTATCGGAGTAGGTTTAGTGTTATGATGTGTGCTATTTATACTTATATAACTCCTTTTTTTCGTTTAATTTACCGAACGTTATTCGGAAACTAATGTGTTCAATCCTTACAATAGCCTGGTTCATTTCGAGATATTTTTGTCTGATTTAATGTTCCACTGTCGCAAACAAACCTAATTAAAAAAAGCTTAAGATCACCTCGTTGGCAGCAAAAGTAATCAAGCAGAAAATTAGAATTGATTGACATGACTTCTCAACCTCCTATTGAGTACCTCTGTATCAAAACTTTCTACGCATTGCGATGTCATGAAAGCTGAGTGGTTGTGTTGATTGTGCTATCAAATTTGGATTTAGAAAAGGGGAAAGTATACTTGGGTCACGGAAGGTATGAAAAGTGTCCAGTACTGAACACAGCCAAGGTCACTTGTTCCTATTACCGATATTAGAGAAATCGATAGGCACCCGTTTTACTTAGTATGCTTTTATGGTATGCGAAAGTAACAAACGAACTTTGCTGGCGAACTTCAAGTAATCGTTTCACTGTTTTTACTTATTTAGCGAAATACGGTATGGCAGACGGTAGAACGTCCAATCACTATTTTATTGATTCGCGGCAGCTTACCGTCGGCCATGAATGCATCGTTAGATTATTTAAAACGATTGCTAGTCTGTAGAAGGGGTATCTTCATTCCTGTGACTCTGGAACTTGCAAAGAGTATCGAATAATTTACGCCACACACCGCCCAGCGTGGTGTGTGATTATTTGCTGGTCAGCAAAAAAAAAAACTCTCATCAACAGCCTTTTACACGATTCTTGTAGCTTTATGCAGTAGTTTGTAAATCTCATCTTTTATAATTAGCTTACTCATCTCCGAATTTAACTGAGATTTGACGAATTGTGGCTCTACTTTAGACAGCAATTTCTTTTTTTAATGGACAATTTCGAGGGAGATCACAAGATCAATACTTGTTGAATCGTCTTGTTCACTTTTACTGCAACTTTTTTAACACACTGTTTGTCGGCACTGTATCTTCGTCAAACCATATGAACCCTTTGGGGTCAGTGTTAGTTACCCCACGGTTTCTAACATTTGGACCACATTGATTAAGACAACGAATTCAATGAATTTCGCTACCAGGTCGTTAGGTGTGTTGGATCACTCTGACAACTCGAACTGCGGGAAACGACAATCGATCGAGCCAAACTCGAGTTCCGGTTTTATTTTCGCTATTTTATAATTTGTTTAAAAAAACGGTTCTATATAAAGAATATTCATGTAAAAAACTGGTAAACTACAACTTGACGCAGTATTTGTCATAGTGCATCAAAAAATCCTGTACATATCTCATTTTAAAGATGTTTTTGTTTAGAATCATACGTATCATTCGATTTTGACATTTGCCCTTCATTTGTGGAAATGGCGTCGAAACAAGAGAAGCATCGTCTCAAAGCTTTGCACCGTCAGCACGAAAATCCGAATTACTCGCGCGCCAAGTTAGCGAAATTGATGAATGTGGCCAAATCAACGGTCACCTATGTATTAAAAGTATTCGGAGAACGTTTGACGACAGTCAGAAAGACTGGATCAGGTGGAAGTCGGAAACAGGAGACCGCAAAAACGACGAAAAGAGTGATCGGTTGATTCAGGCGCAATCCCAAACTCTCCTTCTGATATGTCGCAGGCAAGCTGGAAGTTTCGTTTTCAACCGTGCGATGAACTCAAATACGAGCTAGTCTAGGATTCTAGAAGAAAGTAGTGACTCCAAATCGTGACGACAAGCAAAACATGTCAGCCAGAAAACGATCGCGGAATCTGTGCATAAAGATGTTCACGAAATTTGTTGCGTAATGCAGGATGATGAAACCTACGTCAAGGCAACCTTTAAACAGCTTCCTGAACAGGAGTACTATACGGCAACTTAAAGAGGAAAGGTAGGGGATATTTGCAAGGACATAAAGCTGTCGAAATTCGCAAGGAAATATCTCGTATGCGGGCTTTCTGTTCCTATGGTTTAAAAAGTGGCATTTTCATCGCGATCGGGACCATCAACCAGGAAATTTATGTCCGAGAGTGTCCAAATAAACGTCTGTTGCCTTTCATGAAAAAAGTACATAGGTTCTTTTCTATTTTGGCTGGATTTAGCATCTTATAATTATGGAAAAATGCCCATGGAGTGGTATGCCGAAAACAAAGTCCAAGTGGTGTCGCGACCAAGAAAACGGTGCAAGAGTTGAAGAAAGGGGTAAAACGAAAAGCTCGGCAATTCGCATTCCTTTAGACGGAGGACTGAACGATATTTTTTTACATATTCTGTATAAAATTACCTTTCAAAAGAAATATGACTTGATTTTTTAATAATTTTTTTGACTGATTTACAATTTTTTTTGTACGACCAGTTTTTTACATGAACACCCTTTAAGAATCAATGTTTTTGTTATAACCATAACTATCACACTAACTTAGTTTATATATTACTATATTACTTTGCTGAAAAAAGAAATTTCTAACTGCATCAGGCAACCTGTCTGCCTTTTACCGCCTGAATGTTTTATGAACGGATATTTCAGTAGCGAGAAGCGACGATTTCAAATTTTCCTAGTAGTTAAATATTAAAACCATAGCCATTTGAACAAAATCCATCAAAATGTATCAATGCGTATTATGTCAATCATGAGATAAACGAGAAACGAGGGTGTATACTGTGACAGAAATGGGTAACAACACAAGGTTCTGTTGGTTTCTCCACTCGAGCCAGTGTCGGCATTTGCGTTTGTGTACTTCTCGAAACGGTTCCCGTTCCATAATGAAACGCCATGTTCGTTGTTATTCGACGTAGTTTCTGCGCCCTCAAAAAATGGATAGACTTTTTCTTTGCTGGGAAATTTTTCTCACAACAATGCCCGTTGTCATTGTTGCATTATCGGCCTGACTCTTGAAACTAGGTGAATCGCCGTATAACAAAAAATAATATAATGAAACGTAATGCTCAATGTTACATTTTTTCCGTTTTGTTGTGCAAAATCAATTACCGTTGGGTGAGCTTTTTCTTACCATTTCAACTAACGGCGTGTGTGTATGGTTTGTATTTTTACAGGAACGAAAGTTGAAATCTTCAAACGCGGGTGCTACGTACTAGGGACAATTTTCAACCTTGGACGGCGGCCTTTTGAAACATGGCACAGGTAAGCTTGGCCAGGGTTTTGAAGCAGTGCGTGTATGGTTCAACATCATCCAAAGAGTGGTTGGATCCGCGCGGGGGCCACTTTCTTGAGGAAACAGCCTCCCACCGACAACTCAATCAAGCTCGCCTCTCGGTGGAGAATAGTGTTGGTGGTTTCACACCGATTTTAAGGTTACCTCTCACCACCCACTTCAACAGGATGTGGAACAGGTTTGTTCTCGTGCTTCCCATGAATGGGACCGACACCCATTGATTGTTGGAAGTGTCGTTTTAAAGCCACACCGAGCGATGGAGGATTTTTTAAATGTTTGTAGCGTTTTTTGTCGTGTGGCACCATGCTTACTCTACGTGCGGCATTTAACACGAAGCTTTAACCACGACGCTCCGGTCTTCGTTTCGTCTGATTCGCACGAATGGGAGTGAAATGATGGTTGAATGCCTGAATTGAGACTAGTGTTGCTATGCATTGCTGGTTGAAGCGTGGAAAAATAAGAAATTATGATGTAAAACTATGTCAAATGCATAGTCGGTCAACGGTATACTTACTTGCTATTTGCATTACGGCCCTGGATGAGGTAAAGGCCTGTGTTTGGAGGTTGTCACGATTTCTACTTGCTATGGGGTGTGTCGGACCTTGAATGAGAGTTTTAAGATTTTATTGTTGTTTCAATCAAAAAAGCTGATTTCTAAAATCGAGTCAGTTTGAGGTCATCTACATCGTTGCTCAAACTAATTTGATCGGTGCGATTGAATAGTTTGTCTGTCAAGCGATCTGTCGAACGCTGTGGTTCCACAATCTCGGAGTGGCTTTTTTAGTGAATCAAGATAGGTAATTACAAGTGGAACTACGATTTGTATTGTATTTGTATTTGTACAATTAGTTTATTCCATGTATTGAGTGTTGCAATTCATATATTGAAGAGTTTGAGGTCCAATATGTCTAATGATGATTTTTTCTCAGTTTACCACGCTTTATGAACGCTTGCCAAATCTTCTATACGTTACGTGGTCCATCAATTAGTTTTAGGAAAATATAATTTGCTCTTATCTATTGTTGTACACAAATTAATCGTTTCATTTCATTCTGCTTGTAATTATAAAAGTATTAGTCCCATCTTGTCGTGGACAGCCCTGGCGGTTTTTGGTGAATATCCATTTTACTTACCGAGGTAGACGTGGTAGGGTTTTTTACAATTTATTTAAGCTGCAGTGAACTTCAACTGTCTCGGATGTTAACGAATCTTAGTATTTTAGCACATTCTGGTATAGCACATATTTTAGCACAATCAATGTGGGGTCAGTAATGATTACACTATTTAATCATATTATACTATCATATGTTACAAATACATTCGATATTATGTCGCTCTGCCAAATTGCCAAAGAAATCTGCAAGTTTAAAACGCGGAAAAGGTTACGCTGTTACGCTTTAATTCGAATTAGCAACATTTCCTATACAATTACCAACGTTGTCATCGGATGTTGTTAATAAATACTGCATTCCAAGCAGTATTGGTGTCGTTGCGTTGCCGATGCTTCTTAGAATTGTAATAGGCTGCCTTTAAAGTGTTTGCAAAAGGCCAACCTAACTGTTCTTTATTACTTGCTTGTAACAAAGCGCTTGTTAATCGAAATATACAGTAAACGATATTTCAGTAACTAAAACGTAAGCACATTACTTCATGCTACTACAAAACGAATTTATGTGTTGCGTAGTACAGTAACGAGTGGTAAATATGAGATAAACATAACTTTTTCGATGCGCAACGCACCTTCTTAGTTATAAATAATCCGTCTTACCTTGTGATTTGAATTGTGGTGTTCTTGGCTACTCTTACCGACAATATGTAAAGCGTTTAAAAGAACACTAATGCACGATTTAAGTAATGTAACGAAAAAATTCCTTATTTGTATGAGCACATTCTGGAAGTGCTTTTTTGGGAGACATAACACCCCTGTCGTTATATTGTGTTGGTCGTTTTCTTCTAAATGTTATGTTTTGGATAAAGTTCATTGGTGCACTTCTGTTCGTTGTAGGTTAATCTTTCGTTCGAGACGAAACTCAAATATCGACTGCATTAGATCTATCAATCATTATTTTACGATCGACTGGGAACATATTTATTCGCCATGGCACAATTTAATGTAAATTTCGATTAGAAATAGTCAACCAAAACAATAAATTTTTGATACAAATTTGAGCAGTTCGCCGAGATCGCTCCACTACATTGTGAATCACATTTTTTTACTACTTGAAATAATTACTTAACTTGTAGGGAATGATGAAACACTCAAGTCTTTCTAAAGATACTGCCAGTCCCTCAGCTCTTATTTACCGTAACTATTATGGATGAACTTGATTATGCTACTGCTGTTGTGACGATGCGCGTCACTTAGTTTCAAAGCACATCAAATATGCATCATTCGCTAAACTCCACATAGGAATTAACCCGGCTGCTCAAACTAAAGCAAGCCAAAGCCATTGGGATCGGTGGTACGGTTGTGCAATGCTGCATATCGGCGCACTGCAGTAACGCCAGTGCTGGCCTGTGGTACTGGTCCCGTTCCCCCGCTTTCCACCGAAAAAGCACTTACATAAGAGCCTTTGCCTGTGAAGTAAAATTAGTACAAGAATAATTCTCTTTGATCGTTTACAGCGTTTTGAGATTGGTTGCTTAAACTACGATAAAGGAAAGGAAAAGCTAAAAGCGATAGTAAAAGATACTATCGCTATCCAATTGTCAATCTGCTAAATTATGGGCTGATGATTATTTTTGATTTAATTGCGAATCTAATGATCACTTTTCATCAATTGCACATGGAGATGAAAACGAAAGATGTGAAATATCTTTATTCTTCGATTCTTCGACAGTAGACCGATTGACAGTAGAGCAGTGAGTTGAACCGGAGGGGTCCTGACCTCAGGAAGCCAGCTAGTATGGCTTCCAAGGAGAGCGGCACGATGGGGAGATAAATTGATTTGATTTCTTCACCAGCGACCTGTAGGCGAAGGTGCACGCTTTTCGGTCTGTTGTCCTTCGTCAGGTGGTGCTTATTAAGTGACCTGTGTCTTTTTCTCTTTCCTAACTCAGCAGCAGTTCCGTAGCCGGTCGGGTGGCAACGTTGAGTAAAGTGTGTGAGCTTTTGACGCCCAGTGCTAAACCAGGCGTGAACGTCACGAAGAAAGCGTACGACGACGGTTGTCACAGTACAGTTGCTGAAGATGGCAAAACGATACTCGATGTCACCTAGTTTTTGGTATTATTTTTAATGCTCTTCAGCATGTTGCTTACCTGTTGTTTCGCAAATGGTGTGACTAGTGGTAATCGAAAATCGTAAATGGTAATCGAAACTGTAAATCGAAAAATCTTGTAATTTTCTCATTTGTTTTATGGTGTTAGGTATAGTGTCCTTTCGTATTTTGATTTTTGTTACTTTCTGGTTTTTGAATCACGCCAAGTCATTCTATCTGCATCTTCTGAACAACTGATTGATTCACCCCACCCAACTGATCGAGATCGTGACTTAAGTTTTTAGCGTTTTATTGAAGAATTTTTCACAAATCCGTAGATTGTATCTATATATCAGGTTGGGGAAAAAGTAATCGACGTTTTTGGCGTGAACTTCAAAACTTTATTTAAGATATTTCCAATGGTTCGATTTACGTCAAATATGCACCGTTTTGTTGGAAAATTTGTTGCCTTTTTAAAAAAATCTTCATATTGCCTCTTTTATACAAGGCTTAGTCGTTATTGGCGAAAAACTCGAGTAACCCATTTTCACAATCCTTTTTTGATCTCAGTTTTTCATCACTTAGGAAATTTTGTAATGCGCGAAAAAGGTGTCAATCGCTTAGTGCAAGGTCCGGACTATACGGTGGGTGCATTAAAACTTCCCAACCAAGCTCCCGGACTTTGTGACGAGTCACTAAAGACGTGTGTGACATTTCGTTGTCCTGATGGAACACAATTTTTCTTCCGTTGGCCGATTCTGATGGTTTCTGGTCAATTGTTATCTTCGAACGGTGCAGTAATTAAAAGTAGAGATCTGAATTTAGTGTTTGGCTACACGGAAGCAACTCATAATAAACGATTCCTTTAAAGTCCCACCAAATACCCAGTAGAACCTTCCTAGCCGTTATTCCTGATTTGACCACCGGTAAAGCTGCTTCACCACGTTTAGACCACGATTATTTTCACACAGTATTGTCGTATGTATCCCATTTCTCATCCCCAGTACCCATCTGTTTATGAAATTGTTCGATTTTATTCCGTTTGACTAAAATTGTGCAGATGGAAATTCGAGCCATAATGTTTTTTGGTGTAAATGGGGTGGTGCTCAAACATCGAGCTTCTTTGTGAATCCAGATTTGCGCAAATGGCTTAAAACTGTCTGACGGTTAATCCTTAGCTCCTGGTCGATGCTCTGACTACTAACATGCCGATCAACTTTGATTATTTCTGTGATTTTATCGACATTTTCGATGACAGGTCTGCCTGTGCGAGATGCATCTTTAACATCAAAAATAACCGAAACGGGTCAACGAACCCAAAATTAAACGTTACTAGCTTTTAAAGTATCGAGACCATAAACACCATGCACAATTTCAGCGGCCTAGCATGAATTTTCGCCTTTATCGGACAAAAACTTTAAAATATACCGAATTTTCTCTGCGTTGACCTCCATTGTTAACACCCTGTAACACACAAACGAATGGAACAAACAAAAAATAATGAAGCATTTTTTGAAGTGTAAAGTATCAGCTTTAAAACGAGCCTAAACTTGAAACTGTACGATCGATACTTCACGAGATATCGATCACAAAAGGCATCTGTCGTGAAAAACGTCGATTACTTTTTCCCCATCCTGATATATAAAAATGGTTGTTTGTCTGTCTGTCTGTCTGTCTGTACCGCATTTTCTCCAAAACTACTGAACCAATCCGCGTGAAATTTTGCACAGCGTAGTTTTGTGACCCCGGATTGTGAATAAGAAAGTTTGACCCTCCCACGCCTCCGGGGAGGGGGGGCTCCCATACAAACGTAACGTACCGTAACGCCCATACGTTACGTCCAAACGTTTCAAACAAATCGAACCAAACTCGGCAGGCGGGAGTTTTGGGGAAGGGGAAATGTTCTGGTGAATGTTTGAAACCCCTCCCCTCTTTACAAAGACCCTTTTTGTAAAGAGGGGAGGGGTTTAAAGGGAGAGGGGCATTAACCCATACAAAATCTGGGTTAATGTCAGCAAAGCTCGGATAATTTTCAAGCAATTTCAGCCAAACTCAGGTGGTGCGAGTTTTGACATGTATGCAACGGGAAGCCGATCGGATACGTCACCGGGAAACGAAGGAGTAACGGGAGGCGGGAAGGGAAATTGAACGAATACGTCACCGGGAAGCCCGATCGTTTGAAAAGTATGAGTAACGGGAAGCGAAAAGCGAAGCTGTTCGGATACCCCACCAAGAAGTCCTCTAAAACGCCTCCCAATCGAGCAATAAGGATGAAATGAGGCGCAGCGACGCGCGCCGGGATCTGCTAGTTATTTAATATTTCTCGACACCTATAAAGTTGTTCGCTTCTATGAAAATAATTAATTAAACGAATAATTCTTCGTCACAGTCGTGGTTTAAAGAGGTTAAAGGCTTAATTAATTCTAAAGTGTGCATTCTTTTCTGGCTACTTTTCATCGATAGCGAATTCGAACAGAATCGGTCGAACGAACGCCTCGAATGCATAAATAATCACTAATGGAGAGCTGCCGATCGGGTTCAACAATGCGATTACAGACATATTAACATTTCTAGTGAAATATCAGGTGTCATTGTCGTTAAGCCTGTGTGATGATGGCAATACGCTGATGAACTACCACCAAATTAAGTAAAGTATTAAAGTAAAAGAATCACCTGATTAAAGTCAAATTAAAATTAATCAATACTGGATAAGCTAAGATAGTTAATTTTTGAAAATGCTCTGAACTCTGTCTCTGAACATTAACCATCTTTAGAAATAATTTCTAGATTTCAGCTCTCAAAAGCTCATTTCACTGCAAAAGACGACTGCTATAGTCCATGGAAATATTGTCGCGAACTAGATGTTTGAAACCGTCAGAAATAGTTTCAGAAATTTAGAAAAAAACTCAATCTGATCAATTTCACGCGCATGCTTTCTACTTGTTTCTCGCTCAGGTGGATTTTACCACTTGTACTATAGATTACTTGTGTCCTTTGCAAGGAAAAAAAATCAGTTTCAGGGGCTTAGTAAAAACATTTCGTAGGTAAATCTTTTCCACAAAGTAAAGTTTGATTGTCAGAATAAAACGTGTTCCAGAAAATGTTATTCATAACTACTACCGGTTTCATAACTCCCAACGTCACATATTTGTTTGGCGCATTCCAAACATAGCAGTTCATAACTCTCGGCAGTTTGGTGTAGGTCAGGAATCATTTCAATATGTTTGGCTGTAGTAAATAGTCCCCCAGTGCAACCGAACAATGTTTGAAGCAGGGGCTGTTAGTATTATTTTTAACATCGAAATATTGTTGCATTAAGCACGAGCTGCAAACCGAAAATAATATCATCGAGGCAATTTGAAAATTCTTGTATTAACGCTCACTTTATTTCTTTTGCAGTTTTACATAGCTTAACGTTAATATCTACCTATCCAAAATCTTTATTATCATTGTAATATCAATGTTTACCTTTTTTATTTTCATTACGTTACAAATAAACTTTATTTGTAACAGCGCAATCTAATGTCTAACAAATATTCAAGCTAAGTTTATTCAGAAAACACTGCAAAGTTGAGCAAGACCCTAAGCGGACGTAACTCCCGCCATGCTGTTCGAGCCTGCCTAGCTCGTCGATTTTAATTGAAATGTTTGCTTTCTTCGCGAGAGTGTTTTGGTAGATGGGTGAGATAAAGCACGCTTTCCATCAAGTTCATGCACGAATATAACGTGTCATCTGTCGTGTGAATGCGTATGCTTCTGAAACTTTATCTTCATTGAACGGATGTTGTTACTTCAATGATTTGTTTAGGTTGCCTTTTTCCTCTCATGTTGTCTATAATTCCTTCTTACCGGATTGGTATCGAACTGCTGTATTTACTTATTTTGTATTATTGTGGAGGTTTTATGTATTATATATTTTAAATATATTTTTTTCGTTTAAGATGATATTTCAGTTATCTACTTGGTTTCCAATAACTTAGTTCAGGATGTAAATACTCTTGAAATTATGCTATAGGCAGTGAATACATTTTTATTGCATTTAAAAAAACATATCTTGCTACGCGGTAGCAAAAATCGTATGAAAATCCATTGGATCCATTGCATTTCCCACTGCAGCCATATCAGATAACGGGTCTTGGTACTTTGTACATTGCTCTCTAACCACGCAGCATCAACAAAACGAACTATAAAACAAAAAAGTCATCGTTTGTCGGAGGATGTCTAGGCTCACGTTGGTGGTAGCCTGAAACGTTACCTTTGGCGGGTCAATGAACGACGAGCATCGCAAAGTTCTGAATAAATTATAAACTTATTCTCCAGCCAGCCCACCGTGTCACTTTATTGCCAATGCGGGCCTGGTTTGTTCAGCGTCCTATTTACTCAGCTGTTGGAATACAAATCCACCAGGATTCAGTAACATACTACACTTTGCAGAAAAGTTAAAGCCCTTCACCGTCAGTATCGTAAGGTGCACAATGTTGAAAGTGTATAATGTGTAGATACAAGTTAAACTTAGCCACTGTAAATTGACCACCATGTACCTTTACGCTGACTTCTTTTGAATTAATTTCGCAGTGTAGGTACCTCAACAAAAATATGTTTATTTACATAACAGATTGCTGCATTTCACAAGATTGCGCCTTAAGATTCCAAAGCACGGAATCATCATCTCGATTCTCTTTCTAACATCAACCAATCCATCATCAACCCATTCGAACTCAGGCATCGTGTGAATGTTGCGTAAAAATTACACTTCGGCTGATGAGCGCACCATGATCTGCCAACGGTGTGGTCTTAACGATGATTTGATGAGCGGTACTGCATACCGCTGCCTGGCTAGTGGCGTCGGTGCTTGACATTTCGTTTTGGCCAACGTTCTCGCAATATCCAGCGCAAATATTCAGTGGTCCACAATTAGGTCAACAGTATCGGTACGGTGCATATAAATTTTGTCACCTTTTTGGCAAACTTCCTCTTGTCGCGCCGTTACGACACGCTGCTTAGCTTTGCCTAGCAGGAAATAATTCGTCACTATGTGAGTGATCCCGGCCTTTTGATTTTTAATTGATAATTTGTCTTTCTTGTGTTTGGCGAAATTCCATCTGCTATTTATCAAGGGGAAAGCGTGTATGCCCTTTAGCTAATGAGTACTTTTGTATTTTTTTACTTTCACAGGAAAAAGTATAATCACATTCAGAGTTGTATGTCGGTACGAGCAAAAACTCGAAGCTGATAACGGTGAGCTGCTCTGGGCTGCGTGAGCTACCGCTGCACAGACATGTTGTCTGTCGAAAATCTGACTGGATGTTGGGTTCAGCCGAAGAACAGTCGCTAAATATTTGCCTACCGCAAAAGACGAAAAGAATCTCCTGTCGGCTCTCGCTTGGAGGACTCGCTTGGAGGCCGTGAGCTTTGTTGTTGTTGGTCCTACTTTTATTGGAGTAAAATGAATTCTTCCGGCGTAGCAATCGATGGCAGCGCGATCAGTGCAAACACACAACGGAAAACGCACAGGTGAGGGCTGAATTTTCAGGACTCAATATTTGTTTCACCTTAAGGACAGTAGTTTACGGTTAATTCGTTTCAAAACCATCAGGCGAAACGAGTCGATGTATGCGATGACCGGGCTCTACTCGGAAGCGCAAACCGACGACAGTAGCGCGGACATTCCTCAGGACACGGAGTCGGAATCGTTACCGATGTCTATGAACACTGCCACAACCACAACCACCCCGGCTACCGCAACAGTGGACACCACCGTCATCAAGTGCCACAGTCGCCAGCCGTCGAGCAGTGTGATGATGGACCGCGACAAGCCGTTACCCAACCTGCTACTGATCAACGACGACTACATGCGGGATTGTGGCATCCTCAGCTGCCGGCCGTCGACGGTGCAACATTTTGCCCGGATCAAGGTACAGAACAATTTGCTAGAAACCAATCGTGACCGATATGAATGCACATTATTTATTGTCTGACATCAATTGTTATATTCTGTTCTGTTCTGTTCTTCCAACAATAGGTTTTCGTGCTGCTTCTGTCGATCCTGGTTACACTCCAGCAGGCGCTTAGTTCTGGATACATAAACTCCGTGATAACTACCATCGAGAAGCGTTTCGAAATTCCATCGAGCCTGTCCGGTTTGATAGCGTCGAGCTACGAGATCGGCAACGTAATCACTGTCATATTCGTTAGCTATCTGGGCAGTAGGCGACATATTCCGGTTTGGATCGGCATAGGTAAGAAGGGGCGCCATCGGAAAGTGTTGAGAAACACAACTTATCGTATAGAATGCGGGCTAATTGATCCGCTCAAATTTCTAACCGCAGGAGCCGTTATCATGGGTATCGGATCGCTCGTTTTCATGGTGCCTCATTTTACTGGCGAAGCGAACCCGGGTATCATGATCGACAATAAAACATCCGACAACATCTGCCGCATCGTGTCGGTGCGCGAGCAGGACATGGGACTGGGACGGCTATCGAACAGTCTTTCGAATCCTCCTCTTACTTCGCACAACTTAAGGTAATATAAGCAACTCCCCTAGAACTAGAAACTGTTTGAAGCAGATCAACTAACAAACGCTGCCCTGTCTTTTACACCAGAGGAGACAACTGTTTGAAGAGCAAAGCATCCACCTTCGGACCAGTGATATTGTTTGTGATCGCGCAAATATTGCTCGGAGGTGGCGGAAGTCCACTGTTTACGCTAGGCACGACGTACGTGGACGATCACGTTCGCAAAGAGAGTTCGTCTATGTATATCGGTAAGTGACGCGGTCCTTTCATGAGCTATTTATTTTCAAAGGAAACACATATTTAATATGGGTCACATTTGTTTTTCTACATAATCGTAGGTGCAATGTACAGCATGGCAGCCTTTGGGCCCGTGCTCGGATTTCTGCTCGGAGCGTATCTCTTATCCTTTCACATGGATTCGTTTTCCGGAAGTGACATCAATATTGGTATGTAAGAACGAAATATTTTAACAAATTGGCAGTATTGAGGAGGTGTTGCATTTTGTTTCCCGTATCGCCATCAGACCCCGATGATCGACGGTGGGTTGGTATGTGGTGGGGCGGTTTCTTAGTGTGTGGATTGCTGCTCATCCTTGTGGCGATACCATTTTTCTCTTTCCCCAAGGTAAGAGCTATGAGTAACGTATTTGTTGTTCCGCAACAGTACGTCACAAAAACAACCTCTGTTAGAGTCCTAATGGAGGCCATGGAACGCCATGTCGTGCCAATAGTTATTTTGTGGTATTCATGGTTCCTCCATTCCCCCCCATTCCCGCACAGGTACTGACACGCGAGAAAAAGAAAATTCGCATTGCCGAACAGCGGCTACCGCAATTGCAGCAGTTATCGTCGAACAATTCGAGTAGCTTACCACGGTCCCAACCGAACCTATCGCAACCGCCAGGGAGTCTGCAGCAGCAACAGCAAATTGGGCAACATGCTCAGCACAACCCTAGTACCGGTCCGGCGGCGGCGACAAACAAATGTAGCGAGGACACCGGATATGGCAAAGATATAAAAGGTACTTTGAAGGTTGCCATAATTCCGTCACGGGAAGGGAAAACAATCCGCTCCGCTCCCCACTACTCATGATTTTTTTGCCCATTTGCAGACATTCCGCAGTCGATGTGGCGCCTGGTCACGAATCCTGTGTACATCTGCACCTGCCTCGGTGCGTGCATGGAGCTGATGATTGTTTCCGGTTTTGTGGTATTCCTGCCAAAGTACCTGGAAACGCAGTTCAGCTTGGGCAAAAGCCAAGCGAGCGTTTTTACGGGGTCAATTGCGGTACCCGGCGCTTGTATCGGAATCTTCGTCGGTGGCTGCATCCTGAAACGCTTTCAGCTCAAGCCAAAGGGTGCCGTACAGTTTGTGCTGATATCGAACCTTGTTTGCCTGTCGTGCTATGGCTTGCTGTTCTTTCTGGGTTGCGAAAATCTCAAGATGGCGGGCACAACAATACCGTACTACAATAACTCGGCCCAAAGCGTTGAACCGTTCCAGGTGAATCTGACGGCGGCATGTAATTTCGGCTGCGAGTGTCACATGTACGACGTTGAGCCGGTCTGTGGCAACAACGGACTTACTTACTTCAGTCCGTGCCATGCCGGCTGTACGGCGTTCTCGTCCAGTTCAAACTACACCAACTGTGCATGTAAGTGACTTGTGTTCCTTTTATACGTTGTATAAATGGAGTAATACTTTAGGATAGTTGAAAAGATGAGTGAGTCATTAACAAATTTTAATCGATTTCGAAGGCCCGGAATACTGGCTAAACAAACCGCACGAGCCAGGTGAAGGGGCAAGCTTTCTAATCCATTTGCTACTCCGAGTAGACAGGATAATCTCGATGTGCAGAGAAAAGAGTATAAGATCAAATTCAGGCTGGCAACATCAGCAGCCCTATGTGTGACAATGGCAAGCGCAGTGGTTCGATTCAATGAAAGCACGTTGGATCAATAAATTGTTTTTGAATTTCTATTCGAGCTAGTTTCTTACTGGACATAGGTTTTATCGAAAATATTGTAATTATTTGGGTGTTTTCGTGTCCAAACTGTGGACATCCACAAGAAACGTGTTCCTTTTGGACATGAGATCGGGAACACAGATGTATAACGATTACTATTAGAGTAAACATAACTTGAGAGTCAAGAAGGTTGCACTTTTTTCTTAAATATTTTTATCCTCATAAAACCGATGATAATAGGCATAACAGTCACCGTGAACCTAAGGGGTACCCAAAGGCAACCTAAAATAAGAATGAAGATTTTAAAGAGTATAGTAATTTTGTTATTTTGGTTGAGCTATTGTAATTTATTAGAATTACTTTCTCTGTACTCTGCGACAACAAATGTGGTGAACCGTATTATTTTCTCCTCTCTTAATGTAGGTGTCCAAACGAATGTAACAAACATATACAAGGGTGTCGAAGGAGCGCAGGCACAGGCGCTGAATGCGCACGAAAACTTTGCGGAGGTTACTGTAGTCCCGGTTGCAACCGCTGGTGTGTGCAACACACCGTGCAGAACGATTTATCCATTTCTGATTTTGTTGTTCTTTATGACGTTCGTCGTGGCGTCTACGCAAATGCCACTGTTGATGATTGTTCTAAGGTAAGCATTATTGCCATTTCAGCGAAGCGATGGACACATTATAACGATTATGTTCTTGATTTATAGATCTGTCTCGGAGGAGGAACGCTCCTTTGCTCTCGGCATGCAGTTCGTGATATTTCGCCTTTTCGGCTACATACCGGCGCCGATCGTTTTCGGCAATCTCATCGACTCGTCCTGTCTGCTGTGGAAATCAACATGTGGCGAAAAGGGAGGGCGTTGTCTTCTCTATGATATTGAAATGTTTCGTTACAAGTAGGTTTTCTGCAAATAAATACGGCCCAGTTCGTCCCATAGTGAGCAGGGTGCTATTTTTAACAACTCCTATTATCTCTGTGTACTCCACCAACAGGTACGTAGGGCTGTGTGCGTCAATTAAAATCATTGCCTTGGTGATATTCATCATCGACTGGTGGCTAGTAAGGAGGCGGAAATGCTTGGACAAAATGAACCCAATGTCAGCGAATGAGCTTGTCGGATCGATCATAAGTTTGGATAAATGTAAGTGATGTGACACCAATTCCAAACAAATATTTTCTTATTGATTGGTTTTTCCTGCAGTATTTGAAGAAAAATTACCCATGGAAGACACCAGTGCTGCCGTCCCCTTCAATGGGGAATGCGTTTCCGGCGACACAATGACGGACAACAGCAAACGAGTCCTAATCGCAAGCCGCCATCAGCGTAATGATTCGAAAACAATTCAATTAGAATATAGGTAACACTTGGAACGGAAATTCGATATTCATTCGATCCAGGCACGGTCATACAGGTACTAGTAATTCTTTTTCTCTGTTGCCTCCTAGGTATGATGACGGTGGTACGCACCAGACATACCGCCTGCCGCCGGTGCGCAAGCACTACCGCAGCAATTCCTGTGATATAAAAATTCAGCGTAGCAATTCCGCCACTAACCGGGAGGTAGATTTTCACGACTGGAAGTTGAAACGCTTCATGCGCCGTCACACGCGCAACAATTCGCATGACTACAATAACGATCTGCATCGTCATCAGCAACACTCGGTAGCGACTGGTTCTTCTGTGCAGCTCGGCCGGTGGATCGCGTTGCAAAATAACAACGCCGGAAACGCCGAGCAGCATCAATCGGCCTTATCATCGGCAGCTCCTGCTGGTGCCAACAACATTCGCTACATTTTGAATCACTTAAAACAAGCAGCGCCCGGAGCTGCGCCGGAACATGTAAAACTGGCCTACAGTAATAGTTGCAGCGGAGCTGGTGGCAGCGGAGTAACGAAGAAAAAGCGCCACACGCGCAACTATTCGTACGGGCAAGAGTTTTCCTTCTTACCGAATAACGTCATTATTCGACTCGATAACGATATCGCTAATAAGTTCCTAAGCTCGACGGGCGCCCCGGTTGGAGGAGGCGGTGTTGGTACTGGCGTGTCTTCTAGGAAAAGTTCCTTCTCGCATGACGTGACGGCGGTGCTGAAAAATAATGCCGCACACGGGGCGAAGCTAAACAACATCAAGCAACTCAACCACAACCATAGCAGCGATCTCACTGAGGAGCTGGAATCGAAGTACGGTAAGGGGCACTCGCGCACCAATTCCAGAGATTTAAATCTTTTGAATTTGGCCCCACTCAGCGCGGGAAGTAATGGGGGTGCGAGCGCGGGGAACTTTGAGACCAGTTGCGAACGATCGGCGGGAGGGATACCTGATGAAGTAAGTTATTCACCATTTCAAGTAAATGTACCTTACTAACAAGAGTTTCTTTTCGCAGATGTAATGTGCGATTTTCGATAACTTCGATTTGTACGAGTTAAGCCTAGCGTCCGGCGTGTGCCAACGTTGGTCGACGCACGCATGCTCAACACGCTAGACAGTAACATCCGTCTAAGGGCCGGAGCCCTAAGTGTATAAACGCGCATTAAATAAATGGCAAACGATCTGCTATATTGAACACGAAAACAACCTTGACATCAACCAGGAAAGGTGCCGAGGAAAGTTCGGCAAGACCGTCAACGGCACTTTACGATCAATAGGAAATCGCGATGGAGGATGGCGCATCCGATGTCATACTGCAAGACTTGCCATATTTCATCACCGACGACGAGATTCGGAAGGAACTGGAGAAATACGGCGAGGTAATCGACATCTGGGAACGACGCCATCCAGAAGGAACACCACTTGCTGGTATTCTGATGGGAGTTAGAGTGGTGAGGATGGTAAGAAGCCAGCATATTCCCTCACACATCACTATTGGTGGCGAAATGACTCAGGTCACTTACCGCGGCCAAATTAAAACCTGCCGTGCTTGTAGGCAACGTGTGCACCATGGAGTTAAGTGTTCAAAGCTCCGTTAGACATCCCAAAAAACACGAAGCGTCCAGCTGACGCGGGATCCGAAAGCGACGCTTCGTGCTCCTCAGTGTGCGTGACAGCCAAGCGCAAGCCTGGTCGTCCGCCGAAGCACACAAAGGCTTAAGCCACTATCTTTATCTCCTACCCTCGATCTATTCTTTATCTCCTAAACGATCTGCTATATTGAACACGAAACAACCTTCTACAAACCATTGGCGCGCAGTGGAACCGGAACAGCGGAAATGAAACCAGCAGTAGGTTCGCCTTGCGAGGAGCAGGTCAACCTTCAGATTTTGGAAGAGGAGCTTAGTTATTAAGAAATCGCTGAATTCGAAAATAATGACTGCAATGACAACAACGAAGAGAAAGCGGAAGCGGATCAAAAGCAGCTGGAAAAGAAACGCGAAGAAGAGATTGCGAAACTTAAAGATCAGATTGATACGCTTTTGCAACAATTACAGGCCAAATGAATTCAATGAGACAATCCAATCATTCCGATGCAGTCGCCCGGATCATCATCTTCTTTGACGATGCCGCAGCGACTCCCACCTTTCACCTTTCAGCTTTGGGAGGCAGAAACCCATATTAGAGGAGGAAGAGTTTACAGAGTTTAATCCACATACGATACGATAAGATAACAAAAATCAGTTAAATTTTTCCTTTCTAAATTCAAATTCAATTACAAAAAGAAAATAAAAAAATTGCGTGAAGTTAAAAAAAAGGATCAGTGTTTTATGGTTTTGTTCATGCGGGTTCATCGGCGGCTGCGTGCGTTTCCAGTGGTAATGAACATCATGCCAGCGAGCTGTCATTTGTTTCATTGGTGCGTCAGAGTAACTTCGGTTCATTCGGGAAAACTTTGGTGTCGAGTGGTAGCGTTTTTGCGTACGTCCGTGATTGTGAAAGAGAAAAATCCTTTCCAATTTCCAAACCGCACTATCTGAGCGACAGAAATTTACAGTTGTGCTCCTTCCGTTTGTCTGTGTGGAAAGTCTCGCGACGCAGTGTACCAAATCCGATTCGAGTCGTTTCGACTGGGATCGTCCAAAGCAAATTTGCGTTTCTTCTGAGCAGTAAGCAATCCCGACGAGCGCGCGATTCGCGCTATTAGTTGGCGAAAATAAATCCATCGTGTATCCTCTCGTGGTGGTGTGTATACGCGCCTCTTTATCATCATCTCTGTGCCAGCAGCAGCAGACGGGGTGAAAAAGTAAAATTGCCGTGGCGGAAGAAGAAGTCCAATAAGTGTACAGCAGCAGCAGGATCGTGCGTGTGTGCGTGTGAAGCCAGCGAGTGCTTGTGTGCGTGCCACTTTGTCAAAACGTCGTCGTCGCCGCCGCCGCCGTCATTACCACTCGGGGTGTGTATTGCTCTGCAGTTGAAGTGAAATTGTTGTTCTCTCCAGCATCTATGCATCGGAAAGAAGCTGGAACCAACCGCGGTACCGTGGTAGCGAAGGAAACCTACGTTCCGGTCTAGAAGCGGTCCTGTTGCCAAAAATCAAGGCCCGTGAGATAAAGATTGGAAGAGTAACAGAGTAGCGAAAGGATTGGCTCGTGGCTTGCAATATTGCGAAATTTAGTCTGCGATCGCCGGGCAATTACATACTGCTGCTGTGTGTGTTGGTGTGAGTGAGGAAGGGTTACTGAAATTGGTGAAACCAGACGCAGAGCTGTTTCGCCACCCAACCTGCCGTCTGCTGCTGTATCGCACGCCGTGGTCCAGTGCTTGGCACTTGTGTGTTTCTCGACCAAAATCTACGCGGTTCGATCCCGTTATACTCGCTAATTCAATGTGTATGGCTTTAGTGGTAAGTAGCGACCGCCTTCAACCCACAAACTACTCAACATTATGGTCATTTCCTTCGCCATTGTATCGTAACATGTTGGAAATCAGCTGTCGCAACAGCGCGTCTCATTCATGGACGATTCATTCAACACCGAGAAATACGGATGAGCATCGGTTCTGTGAACGGAACGAAAGGCCAAGTTTAAGTTGCTTTTGTTACCAAAACCACGGGTAGTTTATTGCCATTCGTTTGTTGGGATTTGACCATGGCCACACCACCACTACTACGATTCCGACCCGTTCTAATACCCGTTTCAGTTTTGGTACATTCCCCGCCGTCCAGAATAAATTTATAACTCATTTGTGGGTGTGTTAGACCCACCGACGCTCTAGACGGATGTGCAGCGAAACGGAGAAGGAGATGTAAAATTTTCGCATCGCACAATCCGCCGGAATAGAGCGCAAAAAGACGGGGAACGCAGGAGACCGAAATTGATTACATTTGGTGTACTGTTTGTGCTGTTGGAGTGGAGAAAGTAGTATGGCGCAATTCGGTCCGTGTGACACCTTCAGGGCTGTTGTGGCCCCGTTTACGTCATGGGCTCTAGATTTTCTCTTGCATATCGATCGCAGGTGCCCCAGCGGCGATTTGCCCATTTCACGTACGTTAAATTTAGATCGGCCAAGGCAATGAACTTCCCTGCGGCTCGCGAAGCCGCCCGCCGCGCCCGGGCCAAGCAACGGTCTTCTGTAGCAGAAAATGTAAAAAAGGCGGAACGAATCCCTCTCGGTCGGCCGCTGGTTCGCTGTTGCGTGAGAAAGAACCCGCCGCGAAATGTTGGGCCGACAACCGCGGAATGGAAGGATCCGAAGAACAAAGACGAGCTATCCGACACCGCGGTTGACGCGCCTTGCGGAGCCCGAGCGGGGGTTCGGGTCGGGCGGAAAACGGGTGGAAACTATCATAACTCGAACTGTGTCCTAGATATAGTTGCCGAGTGCCGCTCCGTGTCGTTCCGTTCCCAACACACACACACGCACATGCGGTGCCTTGGCCCTATCCGGAAGGAATCCGGGGAGAAGGAAGTTTGTGTAGTTCCAACGTCTGGGACGTCGGTGTAATATACCAAAAACTACATCTACAATGGGTTCCGTTTTCAATACCGCGACAAACGATGTGTTTTCGTGGCCTTAAAATAGGTTCCGCAAAATCTAATGAAGCTGCGGCCAATAATGTTGAAATATTCCGTTCCTAAAGGCAATCAATAACTTTGTTCAATGTGATTTCTGGGCGGTCTTTCTGACCTGATGGTGTGCCTGGTATGGAATGTTGTTTACCTTCGATAAACACATCGTTTGAAGCCCTTTGCCGTGGAATAATTTATGATGCTTTTAGGCCAAATATCTCCAATACACAGGAGGTTAGTTGCGTGTTGAGAAAATATGTAACTTTGTTGGACATCCTCGACATCCAAAACTCGTTTATTAGCTTATTATCGGTTAGAGTACTTTCTGCGTCGTATAAAAATCAAATAACTAATTTTCTCAAGATCGTGGATGGATATTTTAACATTGATTGTGCCGGAAATAATTCGGCCATCGTCTCGAAAACCACAGTCCAACCAATATTTACTTGATTTATTAACTCGTAGTATCTCCGGAACATGAGAACTGAGCGAAGCGAACGGCTTGGTGGATTAGTTCCAAAGTCTTTCATTCTCATCTTCTCCCCAAGTTATGCTACCAAATTCGGTGTCCGTTTCCGAACCCCTTCTGAAATTGCACCATTTTTTATCCGTCTAGACGAAAACCCCTTCGCAACCCGATCCGTCGAAGATCTCTTCTTGAAATTACCGTTCCCAAATATCGCTTTCATACTAATACATGAAAAAAGCACGCATCGTCTCGTGTCTTTGTTGAATTTTTTGCATTTTTTTTCATTTATAGCACAGGGCCTGCGAATTTGTGTGAATATTAATATTATGTAAAAGGCTGGTGGAGTTTCTACTATTACCAAACTTGCGTTTCATTCGCAGATGAACTAAAGGAAACGACTGACTGTCGAATTCTTTTCGTGGTAATCAATGTCAGTGCTGATCGAGATTTTAAGTCTTTGTTTTAAGGTTGGTTTTCTTTCATTAATTGCGGCCTCATTTTTTAGCATTTTTAGGCGAACTGAATGTACGCCTCTTTTCAAGATCTAGGTCTGGCCATAGATTCGAATGAATGTTTTTACACATCAAAAGTCTCACTTAACGCGTTAAAAACAACGAATCCATTCTGTGTTCTGAATCAAGAAAAATACGAAATTGGCGGCCACAGGAAAAAGGGGTACACGCCGGCAAAGAGGGACCAAGGGTTTTTTTTTGTTGCTGAATCCCGTGTCTGGTTGGTTGCAAAGGAAGTCGAGGGGGTTGAATAACCTTGATCGGGTCATTACCCTTCGGTTCTGCAACATGTTGCTCCGCAAGGAATCGCAAGTAAAGGCAGAGCAAACGATGGCGGCGATTGAGATGAAAAACGAAAAACCAAAAACGGTTTTCGGTTTCTTTTGTTGGGAGTCTTTTGGGTTCGCAGTGCAGCCAGAGAATGGCCACGAATGCACCAAAAATTTTGCGCCATTAGCAACGAAAATGCATGCGGCTCGAACGAACTGACGTGACCGCCGATTCGACGGGGGCAAACACATTATTCCGTGCACAGTGTGTCTTCAGGCTGTTGCTTGAAAAGTTGTTGTTGGGCTTATGTTCGGATCCGTTGCACCAACAACTGGCAAAAGTAATTGGCCTCGTATGCACTGAATCGGGAAGGGTTAAAGGTAACGCGATCATAACTCCATTATATTTATGTTCTGCTTGAATGCTTCTGTGAATGCTACACGTTAGGACCTTCACAGTTCATCGAGTGCCCTCGACAAAATGAAGCCGCGATCAAGAAGCAAAAAGGATGTCGGATACAAAGAATATAATACAGATGCGGAGTCATATCATGAGGATACATCGCACAGCTTTACACGCGTTTTCCAGCCATTATCCGTATGGAGAAGAATCTGAATTTTGTTATCAGTTTTTAAGCTCGTTGGTGAAGATGGAAAAATATATTAAGCCGCCCTCTGCAGAGGAACTCCCTGTAGCTTGTGAGTGGAATTGGGGATTTGGGACTGGTACTCTTTAAACTGCTCCCTGTCAGCAACAGCTTTAAGAGAGGTCGTACAAATTTATGCATGCCTTCAACGATGCCCGCAGCTGACCCGGTGTAACGATGTTGGATATGCACCGAATTCCTGGTCTTTTGTCAGTTGGATAACGGTTGCAGAAAAGAGGAGGAAAGGTGCGGATGAACCCGCTGCTTCGTGTGTACGACTCCAAACGAAGCATAATAAATGCAGCCACTGCTGCTTCGCCATTTTGTTTCTCTGCACATTTTGCGCACTGCAAGGAAAGGAGCAAACGGGCGGTCCCTTTTTTTTACTTGCTTTGCTTTAGGCTTGGTTTTAGCGCGATTTTCTGTTTCACCGTCTGTCCGCTCAAAGATGGGAAGATCATATGTTGTGCGGTTCTTGAATGCGGATCAGTTTTTGCTTCAGTTCAATGATCTTTACTTGCATGATCGTACCTCGAAATGACACGCTCGCTGTTTAGTTGAAGCATGGTCAAACTCAGGGTTTTTTATGTCCAAGAAAAACGGACTGGGCCGTTTTTATAACTCCATAACCTCAGATTGTATTTTCGCATTAGATATTTAGCACTGCAATTTCCACGGATGTTCTAAAGGTTCTATTATTATAATGACCATCATTATGCACCTTTGATGCGGCTACCATTCAATATACGTTTCATGGTGCCAAAAACTAACATTCGACATTAATAATAAATTTAAATGCAATAGATATGAAAATGGCCACAATATTTCAAATGTACTTTCGGCTAATCGATTGAACTTTCATCTTCTATAAATTTATAAAATTGGATTGATTATCATTGCAATCGAAATGAAAAACGATCGTTTCGTTCGAAATGAGCTGAGTGAGTGACTTTAAAAATGCCCTTTGAAGTGGTATGTGTAGCGGAAAATTACGTGTTCAAAGAAGAATGGATAGACTCCAATAATATGATTTACAGGGTGAATGTATAAAAAAATGCAACAAACTTCAGACAGCTGTGATTTCTAAACCTCTCGTCTGACAGCTGTCAGATTTATTCCAGTGACAGCTCATTATATTGTTTAGAAGCGTGCAAAAGCATTTTGGTGCGAATTTTTCAGAAGAAAAGTTATTCGTGATGGAATTCAAGCGTAACAGTGTGATTTCATTATATTTGGCTGGAAAACCACAAGTGGCTATCGTTAGAGCCCTCCAGCATTTAAATGTTAATAAATCTTTTGTGTCTCATACCATCGCTCGTTACAGTGATACTGGTGGCGTAGCCTGACGTCAAGGAAGTGGACGAAAAAAAACAGCAACATCACCAGAAATGGTTCGAAAAGTGAAGCAGTGACTTGATCGAAATCCGCGTCGCAGTGGCAGAAAAATGGCCCGTGAGCTGAACATATCGCAAACTTCCATTCGGAAAATATTGAAAAACGAGCTTGGACTAAAGCGCTTGAAGATCCAGAAAGTGCAAGATCTTACCGATGCACAAAAAAAAGATAGACTCGAAAGAGCCAAAAACTTGCTTCGCTTGGCCGCGAGTGGTGAACTGCCGAATTTGGTTTTGTCCGATGAGAAACCATTCGTTATCCAGCAGTTTGTAAACAAATAAAATGATCGTGTTTACTTGCCAGAGAGGTCAGCTGAAAATTTACACCTTCGGTTGGCCACCAGAACTCAAGCGCCGGCCATGGTGGGGGTGTGGGCCGCCATAACAGCCGATGGTCGCTATCTGCTCGTATTAATCGACCGTGGCGTCAAAATAAATGCCGAATATTATCGCAAAATATTCTGAAGAGTGTATTGGAGCCTAGGGCACGCAAACATTTCGGTCGCAGACCTTAGACATTCCAACAGGACTCAGCACCATCGCACTCAGCACGCGCTACCCAAGAATGGTTAAAAAATGAGGTTCCTCGCTTCATTTCCACCGCACAATGAGTACCAAAATCTCCGGATGCCAATCCGTTGGACTATTGTGCCTGGGGTATTTGAGAAAGCAAGGTTTGAACTAAAAAATACCAAACTTTCGATCACCTCAAGCAAACGCTTCGCCGAGAATGGGACAAAATACCGCAGAGCCACTTGCGGGCAACGTGTTACGGTTTCATTGGCCGTTTGAAGGCCATAATTCGTGCCAAAGGTGACCAATTCGAACAAACCTAATTTGTTCTAAAATTTTATGAAATTTCCGACATTTTTGGCTTTCATTCAATAAAATTGAATCAAAAATGAAAAAAATATGGCGTTTTACTTTGTTGCAGTTTTTTATATTCACCCTGTACTAATTGTTATACTAATTGTTAACCCTTCGACAATATCAACCTTTGAGGAATGTTCTGTGTTTGGCGTTCCCGTTAAATACTAAACAAATTTTGACTTCACCTTCAAATCTTATGTGCAGATAATGTTAGTTGAATTGAATTGATCGTATTGATGTGATGTACACTACTTTCTAACGTGATCGATGCATGCATACTAATGATGCCAACAATTGTGACTTGATAAAGTCACAACTTTTCTTCCAAGGTTTCTTTAATAATTCCCATTTTAATGTGGAAGACATTTTGTGAACTAAATCGTGTAAAACATGTTGCTCAATAGTGACGATAAATTCCCATTTGCTTTACCTTTCCTTCGTGTTCTCTAATCTTTCAAGTATCTTCCCGTGACAAGAACGCAAAAGTCAATTAGCTCGTTTAATTGAGCTCATCACGCAGCGGCGACGATATTCGTGTCCGTTTTGGAATGTCTTTCAGCGGGCAGTATGACTCCGGTACAATCTCCTGGGTGTATCACCCTACAGCGCGCGCGGGTCCTGCGGGGATTAAAGGTCAAACGTTTACACTAAATGGAAGCCGGCAGTTTGATAAAAATATCCAGTGTTTGAAAAATCGATAATAATACGCCGGTGTGGCATTGTGGCGCAATGTTGCGACACTCGACGAAGCGCGCGGAAGGGCTAGGTCAATAAGGGCCCGTTGCACGTGGCATGGAAAAAACGTCTTTTGGATTTTGCGTGACATTCGATATTCTACAACTTTCTGCTCCGTTTGTTTAGTCTGTCGTGTGATGGTTGCTGTCCAGTGGTGGTGGTGAGGGAAAAGGAAGCGCAAGAATAGTCTTGTGGCTTTTGTAGCTTTCGTAGTGCTGCTGCTGTTCCGAGCGTCCCGTAAGTTAAGCTGCGGAATGGACTTTATGATGGATCGTTTCTGATTGCTCCGAGGAAGTGATAAACAAACAAATTAATTATAGTTTGAAACTATTTATTGGACAAGTTTTCTGGGTGGCACTGCGGTACTGAAACACTAAACATGACATGTTGATTGCACTAAACCGATCAAACAGTTAAATAACGAGCGGGTTTGTTACATGAAAATTTCAAGCAAACGTTTCTAAATATACTGGTTTTTATAAGCTTTCAATATAGTATGTTCAATTACGTAAGAGTGGCAGAGGTGTAATTGACAATGTTACGATCATTACTCCTTCGAGAGTCCAAGTTTTGTGTGACCCACTGTTCTTCTCTGCTGTTAGTTCCTCATTAGTACTCTGTAACCGTGTATGCCAGAAACAAGCGGTTAGGAAATATACCGAATTGTTTACTCGTCAACGGAAGGGCTCATTCTGGGACAGCACTTGAAACAGATGTGCCATCACAGGAGCTAAATAAATATACATTTTCCTCACGAGAGTACGTCTGAAAAGCGTACATTGTTGAGCTCGCGGGTTGAATGAATACGTTACGTCTAATTCGCAAGCAATTTGTTCCGCTATTTGCCAATTCGCTAACGTGCGAAAAGTGTGGTTTTGCAGCATGCAGCAAGTGTCTTACGCAAAGTAATGACAAATTGGTGTTTTAATGCAGCAATATAAATCAAGGAATATGCCAACGTTCAAGGATCAAGGAAACAGGCTATGACGCTATGACTTCTTGGCATGTTTTGAGACTATCACACCGTTCAAAAAGTCCCGGGACTACCATAGAGATGGCGCTAATAATGCAATTCATATACCAGGGTTCGGAAGTACCAACCTTCAGATGAGGTGTGTCAAAATTTGATGTAATTCGAAGCATAACCAAGAAAGCTATAGTGGTTAAAGTGACGCTACTTTTGCAATCCTGAAAAAATGGACCAAAGCGAGTTTCGTGTGTTGATAAAACATTGTTTTCTAATGGGAAAAAACACTGTTGAAGCTCAGCAATGGCTTGAAAAACGTTGTCCGGACTCTACTCTGTCTAAACCAACCATTTTTCGGAGGTATGCTGACTTCTATGCGGTCGTGCTGATAAAAATGATGCGGAACAATCGGGTCGGCCAAATGAGGCACTAAATCCAGAAAACACCAAATAAGTATTGAAAATCGCGATGGATGACCGCAAAATGAAAGTGCACGAGATAGCTAAGATGGTGAACATATCAACTGGTAGTGCATTTACTATTTTGCACCAAAAAATGGATATGAAAAAGGTTTTCTCAAAATGGGTGCCGCGTTTGCTCACAATGGAACAAAAGCCACCATGGCACAATTCAATCAAAACGATGATTAACTTCAAAGAATTAGGCTTTCAACTGCTTCCTCATCCGGATCTGGCCTCTAGCGACTACTGGCTCTTTACGGATCTCAAAAAGATGCTCCAGGGAAAAAGATATGGCTCGAATGAGGAGGTGATCGCTGCTACTGAGGGTCATTTTGAGTCAAAAGACAAACCGTTCTACAAACATGAAATTGAAAAGTTAGAGAAGTGTGGAATAATTGTATTACACTTTAAGGAGATTATGTTGATGAATAATTAAGAATTTTGCCGATAAAATGTTGTTTTCATAGTTAGTCCCGGGACTTTTTGAACGATGTGTTACCAGTGTGTGAGTACCTCCACAGCATTTTTATTTTCTCTCTTTTATGTTCATTTCTTAGCGATTATTGGTTAATAATTTATTTTGTTACTCGTACGTTTAATATCTTAACGCGTTAAAGAGAGGGTGCGGAAAGTCTGCTCATTTTTTGAGGTAAATATTGAAACCCTGGCCGTCGGTAGATGTTCGCAACGTGCGCGGCGCTCAACAGTTTATCGGCAGCATGTTGCAAGATAGTAGCCATAACGGGGAGTGTCTTCGAAGGTAATGTTGTCCGGCAAGAATCAATCAATTTTGCTAGTCGTGCACTCCACGCAATTGTTTAGGGGTGCAAATTTACTACTAAAGATATTGGTAAACAACTGGAAAACTACGCTTCGAATGGTAGCGCGATGACCTCCGGCTGAAGCTAACCTTGGCGCGTGGCATTCGTCCTCGTGCCGGCAATAATGCCTTAGTGTGATTTTTTTTTCATTCGTTGTTTTCCTTATTCAAACAACCACTGGGCGGCGCGCCTTGACTGGTGTCACAGCGAATGGGCTAGATTTATTTTCAGCGCAGGTCGCTGCGCTGCTTCTGCCGCTCGATTTGCTGAAGCCGTCTGCTCGGAACGTGCCATTACGATTTCGGTCTAATTTCGTAGCCTCGGCGACCCACGCTTATCGGGAAATTATAGACGAACGGAAGTTCGATGTCGGCCACCACGTCGGTTGTGGATGCGATGCCGAGTGCATTTCTCACGTCGTTCGAATCCCGAATACTAACTGTTACACGTGCCTCGTGAACTACCACACGTCTAAGTGGCTCCTGCTTACCCCCGTGGCATCTGCCTCGCATAGCTCCGGTTGCAGCATATGGCGAAATAGGTTGTAATGCGTTGGAATTCTTGGCAATCTATACATTTTCCGAAACGAACATTAGCACGCTTCGACTTCGACGGGGTCGGTGGACAAGAACAAGTTCATAAACCTGGACGCTAGGAGTGCGACATCAGAGTGCGAAGGATGTCAGAGTTCTGGAGGCATATTTGGATTTGGTTTTTGTCTAGCCGTGTCCGCTCTAAATCAATTCTCTTAATGTGTTTATATACGTAAAGTTTGCATCATGATTGGATGATCTTATTACGTCAATCGGTACAGTTACAAAACTACACGCCTCCCACAAAGCGGTGGCAACCGTGATTGCTACTGGTGCTCATGGAAACCACAAACGGATGCAATTATGCAACCACAAATCGATAGTCAAATGATGTCGGTAACGAGACACGGGCCGATAAAAAGTGCTTCCTGCTTCCTGCACCCGTAATCATCACGTTCACTCTCCAACGGTCGTCGGTGTCGGCGGCGCACTGTTGACGAAACGGACGAATGGGCGGTCGTGTCACGACCTTTACTGACTTAACAAGGGCACAACAAGTCCTTCCATGCGCTATCCTTCACCTCCGCACGGTGTGCCAAGATGTGGCGCATATTCCCGGCTGCTGGTCGGGTAAAATTGATTCGAAAGGGCTTCTGGCTACTGTCGAACTGGCAATGGTCTGCCCTACAATCCCTGATTCTGGCCCTGTACACTTGTGGCCCTTGCCCGGCACCATTTGGGGTAAGATTTTGTTAAGTATGAGGATCAATACTAACGTTAGTCAATAACGAATAACGAATAATAAAGTATAACGAAAATGTAATTTAATCGTCATAACTTCGGCTCTTAGTACCTTAAGCTTAACGCCGGACACCTCTGAGTTCATACCTGAGTGATTAGCACCACATTCTGCTCTTACATCCGACTTCAGCCAAATGTTTCTTCTCGTGTTTGCCTCTTGGTGCGAGTTTTACCCGTAAGAAGCCGCAAAAGATGCCAACTCTAGTGCTGCTCTGGTTTACATTGGCACGTTTAAACTTTGAATCATGTAATTAGGTCATAAAAAACGTGGTTAGCCATTTATTTCCGACCGCGCATGAGAACGTGCACGTCCACGAGAGTGCTGTAGCCAATAAAGCGGTAAAGTGTTGCTTTTTCACGCAAAACCCTCACCATACAATCCATCCCGCCAGTCCGCCGGCCGGGGTTGACGTGGGAGATATTTCAAAGCAGCAGCAACTAACGACACACAATTGTCAACATTTGAGGTGGCGCTTTCCGCCCCTGAAAATGGTCAGATGACCGCGCGCAGTAAGACTGAGGCGCAGTTTCCGATTTCGCCAATATTTAGAAGCAGTGAAAAGTTTGGCGATGCTGAGTGGAGATTTTTTGTTCAGACTTACAACACCAGCTGTGTCCTGTCAGTTGTCACCCCCTGAGGACTCCACCTGGGATTTTTCAACCTTGACCAATGTTTATCTCCCCGCGGACCGTCACATGACCTCTATGCGCACGCGGTGATCTTGCTTTTGCGCCAGGCACTGATTGATGAGCTGACAGAATGCAAACAAAACCTTCGCGTTCGAGGGTGACTTCGATCCTTGAAATGTCAATAGTTCTCTCCGTTTTTGATTTGTAATTTTCGCGCGGTTGTAGATGGATGTTCGAAAAGGCTTCGATGATTCGGCGAAGAAACAAACATTGTTCCCATAGCTCCCGATAACGATCTTAACCGGATGTGCCTTCCTGGACTATTTTCGTAAGGAATATGGGGTACTTTCAAATGTTTCCAAATCGTGGCTTCGTCGAGCGCGTGTATCGATTGTCGGTGACACCCAATACTCTCAGGTGATACATGAGTTGCTCGGCAATGTCTGCCTGTAACTGGTTCTGTGAAGCCACCCAACCGGATCTCTGCTGGGTGAACGAACAACTTGAATGTATTCAGCTGCCGATTTGAGCCTCTTCTCACCAATACGGGGACGATGGGGAAACCATTAGGGCGCAGAGAGCTATCTACTGGGGTGTTCAATAAGTTCGAAGCCTCGATAACACCCTTTTTTTTTGTTATGTTGATACACTCTTTCTATAAACGTATGTGATGTTTCATTTCAATCGGTCGCTCAATTCTTTTTTACCAGCCATTTAGTATCGACATGTCACAGTATGTTTTACAATGGAAAAAATCAAATATCGTGCAGTGATTGAATTTTAAAAGGTTTCAAAGCAAAGGAAAATTATGAACGAATGTTGAGATTCCTTATACACATGAGGAATCTTCGTCTTCAATTGAAGGGTGTATGTCCAACGTTGGTTAAACAAAAAAATGTGTAAATCAGTCAAAAAATTTATTAAAAAATAAAAAAAAAAAATATTTTGAAAGCTCGTTTTTTACAGAATATGTAAAAAAATATTATTCAACTGTCATATGTCTTAAGGAATGCGAATTGCCGAACCTTTGGTTTTACTCCTTTCATCAACTCTTGCACGAGTCTTCTTGAGGTTCCGGTTGACGATGGCCCAATATTTTTCGATTGGGCGGAGCTCTGGGGTGTTGGGAGGGTTCATGTTTTTGGGCACCACCTGGACCACTCCATGGCCTTTTTCCCATGAATACATGATGCTAAATCCAACCAAAACAGAAAAGAACCTTTTTTTTCTAGGAAACGCAAAAGACGTTGATTTAGGCACTCTCGGACATATGGTGGTTGATGTAAATGCCACTTTCAAAACCATAGGAACAGAAAGCCCGCATACGAGATATTTCTTTGCGGATTTCGACAGCTTTATGTTCTTGCAAATCTCTTCTACCTTTCCTCTTTCAGTTGCACTATAGTACTCCTGTCCAGGAAGCTGTTTAAAGTTTGCTTTGACGTAGGTTTCATCATCCTGCACTACGTCTATCTCTATGCACAGATTCCGCGATCGTTTTCTGGCCGACATGTTTTGCTTGTCGCCATAATTTGGAGTCACTACTTTCTTGTTGATTGCCAGAACAGCACGTTTCATAGTTCGATGCACGATACTTCCAGCTTGCTTGCGACATCTTGGACGGAGAGTTTGTGATTCGTTGATTTGGCCATATTCAACAATTTCTCTAACTTGGCGTGCGAGTAGTTCGGATTTTCGCGCTGACGGTGCAAAGCTTTGAGATGATGCTCCTCCTGATTCGAATGAATTCGTCACGTTGAAGTTGACCAATTTTTGACAGGCCCACCCTTTAGTACATTAAAAGGGGCTTTTTTAGTTAAAACGTGGTCGTACTTGCCTTCAAGACGATCCATTTCAAAATCGTCCAAAAACAGACCAAGCACCTGAAATCGTAGAAAAAATACAGGATATCGTATTGGAAAATCGTCGAATCACTGAAAGAGGTTTAGTACAAGGCCTAGCCATCTCATTGAGCAGTATAACCAGTATTTTGACTGAAGTTTTGGGTTCCTGAAAGCTGTGTGCAAATTAGGTACCGAATTCGCTAAAAATGGAACAAAAACGCATTCGAATGCAACATTCTGGGTAACATTTGGGGCAAGGATTTTGTGCGTCGATTCATCATTACGGATGAGACTTGGGTCTATCACTATGATCTTGAATCAAAATAAGAGGCTAAAGACTGGTGTGAACCCGGTTCTCCGGATCCGAGTTCGGGGCCAGAAATCGCCCAAAAAAGTGTTCAGTATCAGTTTTGTGGGATGCGAATGGAATTTTGTAAGCGGATTACTTACACACTGGTAAAACAATAAATTTCGATTGTGGTTGTAACCTTTTAGACCAACTGAAAGTGAAAATGGAAAAAATCCATGAATTAAAGTTCGAATTGTTGCAGTATCCACCGTATCCACCAGATTTGGCCTCTAGCGACTTCCATCTGTTTTCAGACCAAAAAAAAACATGCGTGGAAAACGTTTTTCATCAAATGGAGACGTCATAAGAGCTGCGGAGAAGCGTAGTTTGAAGCCCTTCCAGATAATCACTTCAGGGATGGAATTTATAAATCGGAGTCTCCTTGGCACAAGTGTATTGATGTTCAGGAAGGCCATATAAAATAGTAAAGTGCATTTAAAACCGTAAAAATGTATTTTTCTTGTCGAGGCTACGAACTTTTTGAACAGCCTAGTACAGCCAAACCCCAAACAGGGATTGTGCGTCACGACAAGCATTGGCCATTGTCGTTTGCGCACACAGCCAGCCCCCAGTACGTCGCGATTGGTGGCAATCGAATGATGTGAGTGATGCCTGCCCCCCCACCGGTTGTTATCTGACCGGGGGGGAGGAAGTGCCGGCCGGCCCATCCGCCACTTGGAGCCACGCTTAACAGTGAGGTTGAAGGGTACATAAGCCGTTGGCGCGATGAGACACTAAACCCCACGGACACAGAGACACGCACACGCCGTCCATCAATCTACTACGACGACGAATGTCGTGGGAACAACGGTCGATTCATCGCGCCTGGCAATGGCTCGCGGCAGAGTCGCAGAAGAGTTTCTCACGAGTCTCTCAGTCAGTTAGTAGAGCGCCCACAGAGAGCACATCCCCGGGGAAAGAAGCTCCGGAAGCTGAGAGGAAATTGTCGGCGAATAGTTCGCGAATCTGGTGCCTTTTTTGCGTCGTTCTGTGTGTGTTACCAGCGAAGCGAACCATGGGTTTTCCCCTCGCTTCGGTTGAACTGTGTGACTAAGTGTAGAGCCCCGTAGCTCTCAGTTCGGTTCCCGTGAACCGCCAGTGTTGTTGTCAACTTCAAACTGAACATCAAACAAAAATAAAAGTGTGGCTGCTGCGTCTACAACTCGAACTCGAAACCCACTCCGTCAAAGACCAAGCGTCCCGTCCCGTCCGTACGGCGTAGATTGCTTAAGCTTCCCGAGCCAAAACCTTGTGGAAACTTGGCGCGCGCGCGTATGTGACCGTCATCACGGGTGCATCTTTCGTTTTTCATGATTGACAGTAAGGGGGGGCCGTGTCCCGAAATCGTATCACAGCAGCAGCTGCAGCCACCACGATCCTCGCTCGCAGCTCATCGATACAGCGCCAAGCCCGGAACCGTTCGACCCGGGCGACGGCGAAGGAGACTTCTGCCACCGAGTGAGCTCTGCTGTCGGCGCGCCATCGTACAGGCATTCTTTAAGGAGAGCGTCACATGAGGGGATCGGGATCGGGTGATCAACAAAACTTAACCCAACAACACCCACCGCGGACCGCGGGTGGACCGAAAGTGTAATTGTTTGGACGGGTCCTGTTGCTTGACCAGCAGCTGCTGAAAGGAATAAGGTCTCTCACGTAAGTGGCCTGCCTTAGGCTCAGGTTTCTCTCCTGTTCGACTGCCAGACACGTGAGGGAAGATTTGCATCTCACGGGGGCGCTCAGAGCTTATCAGCGCGCATTGCAGTTGGCGTTAGTTGTTATCTTTCGACCGCAGAACCATTTGCCCCGCCAGTGTGATAAGTGATAAATTGTAGTTGCGCATCCTGTGCGCGGGCAGCTCTTCGTTGTCTGCGCGGTCGGTGGATCGATAAGAAAATGAAATTGAAGCACAATCTGCAGCAATGCTATCATCGGGGAAGCAACTTTGCATGCTCGAGCTCAGGCTCCTACAGGGTGGCCCATTAAGGACTCTTTTTGCATTTGGTTATGAAAAAAACGACGTAATATTTTACGATGCTTGAACGTTCATTTGAAAGGATGTCAATTCACCAGCTTAGCAGTAGCCTATTAAATCGACCTATTGCTGAGTACATTTTCGACTGTCTGTGGCCACATATCGAGAATGGCAATTTAAATTTCGGTCTTGATGTCTTCTTATGGTTGCTACTTCGTTCGAATAATATTTATCTTTCACCGCAGCCCAAAGATAACAAAGGCCAATGGTGTCCAATCTCAACTTCTCGAAGGCTAATTCATATTCATATCACGTCGGGGTCACCAATGTAGAAATCTTGTTTTATTTCTCAATTTTTATTTTTATGATCGGGAGATATCGTTTAGTGCTTCTGAATGCATTGAGTGTCACACATGAACTAACTTGAGTAATATCCGATTGTGCGGAGAAAACATTGTCAATGAATACTTGACGATTTTTCGTAAATCCTGCTCGACGATGCTACTCGACTGCTCGAATTCGTATACGCGTACTTTTTCGAAAAGATATTGCTACGACGAGGTCGCTACATTCATATCACCATTTCTGTTGAATGTTCCATTTCCGAACACACGATCGTGGCCGACGATGTATGGCTGTAGATGGTTGATGTCGATAAATTTGGTGAATTAACCTCTCAAATAAATGTTCAAGCATCGAACAATATTCAGCCCTTTTTTATTTCATAACCTAATGAAAAAAAGAGTCCTTAATGGGCCACCCTGTACTTACTGCTGTTGCTTAGCGCTGTGTCCCGCAAGCCCGTTGTTTGGCGTCAAAGCATCGGTTTGTTTTCAAGGCGTCGCTGTTTTGTTTTTATCTGAGAAGAAACGCACCGGGCCCCGGTATTTATAAGCGAAGTTGTTGGGTGCAAGAAATACAATCTAGCACCTTGTGTGTTGCGTCTCGCCAAGAAAATGCAAACGGTGCAAGAATTTCCACTGACCACACCCGGGCAGAGAGAGTGCGTTGGCGGGTAGAGGCGGGCAATCTATTTTCATGTTCTCAATTCATCAACCACAAGCATCAGGAGTGTCTCGCGACCGCGACAGGGAGCAACCCCGACGGAGAGACTGCTCTCACACAGCTTCGGAGAACGCTCCTCAGTATCACATTTCACGGGCGGTGGAACTCGTGCGAAAAGGAACTACGAAGCGCGCAGTAGACCTAACACACGCCGATCACACGATCTTCTAAGGTGACCCAACTGCGCGTTCTATGGGACAGACTGGGCTAGGCGGTGGGCGGCCGACACAGGACGGCAAAATGTGGTACCGCGGGGGTTTGTAATTATCCCGCTTTTTTTCGCACGCAACAGGCGCCACGTACATCGGCGACATCGGCTCTCTTGGGAGGATCGGGATCTTGAGTGCAAAACATCTTTTCCCACACATGAAAAAGAATGGGTTTTTATTTTGACGAGCGGACGCGACCGACGATCGACGGGGCCTGCGATGCACAGCTGCGGGCTATATTTACTCGGCGCGTTTTCTTCTGGCCGCGAAGATGCGCAATATGATGGTGCTGCTGCCGGTCGGTTCTCGAACATCATTGAACTCGCTTCGATCTGCTCGGCTTTTTCGGCTTCTTCTGATTGTCTGCCAAGTTCAGGCTATTTTGCCCATCTCGGGACATATCTTCTAAATATCGTCCAGCTCAAAATCCATGATGGTTTTGAGTTGTGAGTTCACAAATAAAAGGTAGTGGGTTGGGCTATGTTTTCTTAGCTAAAAATAATACCTTGAATATGTCGCGCGACATGCCGCGAAAATTCCGCGCTCTCCTCCGGCGGCGTATAGATGATGTTTTCGTCGTAAATGTATGTCCACAAGTACGGGTTTCTAACGTCCAAGTGATAAGACCATGACTCAACCGCACAACCGTCTCTGCAATACTTTTTTGGTTTTAGGCTGTGATGTCATCGACGTACGTTTGTGACTCTTTGAAGAATGCGAAACGGTTGCTCCATTGACGTACATTGCAGATAATTGTGGCGGCGAGCCGTTTGGTGGTAATACATTGCAAAAACATTGGCAGATTGGCCAAACAATTGGCAATATGTAACGACCAAACCGAAGGAGCTTACCTTGATCCTGGTTCATTTATCGGCACACTCGGTTTCAAGGCACAAGAATCAAATCATACATCTGTTGACAGTTGACTGTAGTGTTGAGCAGCCTCCCAACGGTGACTACGATTTGGGTTTTACTCTAGCGCTTGTTGTGTTTGGCTGAGTGTTTACAGTGAGTGCACCTCTGCCGCTCGTGTACGTCTCACATCTCGAAAAACTAGAGGCCGCCTTTGTGTAACCGACCCGATTTGCGGTAGGGAACGTGTAAATTGTGTCACGCGCAGTGCCACTGGTGCGCCTCGTGCCGCGATGCTTCTGGAAACGACGGAATGACGGTATAATTAGAAGGAGCTTGCGAATCCGCGCGTAACCCTCCGCTGACGGCGAACGTCGTATCGATAATTAAAATAGCGACGCCACCAACCTTCAAGAGGAAGTGGACGACGTAACCGGTGTGGCCATTGCGTTGTGATCATGTTCCTGAACCTGAAATTAAACACACAAAAAAACACTTATTTCGCGTCCGACCGCTGGGTTTGCTGACGTAAACGCTTCGCAACGTTTTGCGCAATAGTTGTCGCAAAGGAGGAAACGGGCCGGTTTGAGAGGCACAGCGCGGCACATTGGTGGGCGGCTGCTGCTGTGTGTGGGGAGCCACCACTGGGCGATAAGATAGAACCCAAGCCGGTTCTATTCGCACGCGGACGGGTGGTAATGGTGGTGGTGGTGTTCCAATGAAGTCACCGATAAGGTGTGACCACTACCAAAGTGTGGCGCCAAAGTTGCACTTGAAAACATGTTTCTATCGACTGAAAGTGTGTTTGTGGGCCAATCGAACGATCGACGTACGTCATATGACGGCAGGAAGCAGAGAGGAATGGCAATAATGTCCGGCACATTCCAAGTTATGCTGTACGGCATTTTGTCAATTCTGACGCAGGCTGACAGTCTGGGACTGCAGATAACAGTTTCCGTGAGGTGTTTAGTTTTTGGACACCAAAGATAACAACATCTGATGGAATCATAAGAAAGGCTCTAATCGTTGTCCTTCCAACCCTTTTCTCTTCCAGCTGGTGCGGCTCGTTCCAACCTCTATGGAGTTTCAGCTCGACAGCGCGGAATACTGCCAGGCACAACACAAATAAGCGATTCGCACGCTCTGCCACCCCTCCCTCCCCCAGGCCGAGTGTCGTGAGCGTCAAGCGGAGGACTCGGAACGCAAAGTTGCAACGCGAGGATCGAGCAGAAGCCGCGCGCGGTGCTGCCAGGACAGGACAGAAGAGCGCGACATCCGACTGACCGACGAGAAAGTTCAGAGGTAGCGGTGAGGTAGCAACAGTGGCGCAGCGTGATAGCCAGGATCTAAACGGCTTGCGAAAGAACTTGCGATCTTTCGAATGAGAGGCCCCGAGCTGGCGCGTAGTAAATTGGAGAAGCAAGTGCTACACGTCGACGTAGTAGAGCACATGCGATTGTTTTGGCCGTAGCCTTCACCAGTCAAGCGAAGTTGTTGTCATTCATTGTTGCCGTCATCGCCGATTAGTCGCCATCTTAGTCGCCGGCATCTTAGTGGGACTCACTGTTTTTGTGCAGCAAAGGAGTGCAGCACTACGATCGTTGGCGCTAATTCAAAATCATCAGACATCAAATCTCTTGTGTTCCTGCCGTTACTCGCAACCACAACAACAAAACAAAGTAACGGATTTTCGTACTCCACGGAGAGCTTACTGGAACGAAAAAGCGTCCCACATCGAGCTCGTTCATCCGAAGCGCATACCGCGTGCATACCAGGAACATCGACATTTCCTCCCCCCGAAAACGTGGTCCCTTGGTTTGGCTGCTGAAACCGCACACGACAACTATTGACAGGCGAGCTTAAATAATCCCATCGTTCGTATGCTTCGGCGGCTCCCCAGCATAAGTGTGCAACAAATTCTTCGACAATTTCATGCAAAACTCGGTGGCAGAAAGTAAGTACCTAGCAACCCTAGCCTAGATCCATATCGATCGCTTCCGACTGGAGCAAAGCTTGATTCTAATGTTGTGTTAGCTCGTCAACTCTGTGTTCGCAACTTCTGTAATCTAAATCTAAATTAGAAGCAATAGTAGATACGATTTTTGCTCCCTCCAGTGGTCGATTATGTACACTTTTAGCATTGTGCCGACAACTAAAATTATTTATTTTCAGATTGAGACTGATTGTAAAATAGATCTACATAACATAGTGAAACCACATTTAAGAGTCCATCAAGCAAAAGGAGAAGAAGGAGTTGCTTGCAGCAAGCTATCTAACTTCCTTAAACTACTTTTCGGCGACAAAGTTTTGTCCATTTCATCCGCAAACTGACCAAGTGAAAATCTTACAAAACCTGAGGCAAACAACCAGAAGGAGCACCTATCCACCGAATTTTGATTGATGAAGCAGAAAGATTCATAGAAACTGTGTAACATTATTTCAGAAAGTTGGTGGCAGTGTTTTTTAGACCTGAATGTCGATGGATTAAAGTGTAAGTTTCAGCGTAGACATAATGGTTAACTTTTTTTTTTTAAGTGTCCTCTCAGGTGCATTATTATTGACAGGCTTTTTATTTTTTTGGTCTAAAGTATTCGAACACGCGTTTTGTAAAACACACGTTGCTTATGGTTTCTATCTAGCATTAAATCTAGAAATTCTGGTTTCGACCTCTGTCGGTCGGGACAATTTTCATGGATTGTAGAACATAATTAATATTGATACTAATATTGACTTTTGATCACAAATCACGAATGATTTTTTTTTGTAGATGCATTAAGCAATTCAATTATTTATTTTGTACCTTGGTCCTAATTCTAAACAGTTTTTAACAAAAACTTGGATTTTTCTCCTATTAAGAGACTCATCCAAAATATACGGTATTAGTAATAGGATTTTGTATTTCTATTTCGTAATTGCAGGTTGCTTGGAAAAGTTGATACAACAGTCTTTACATGAGTGTTTCGTTTGTTTCGTTGATGGTTTAAACGAGGGGAAAATCATTAGTTTTGTTGCAACACACTTGAAGAAAACACGCAAGCAAATTCACTGAATCCAGTGGTAGCACATTTCGACCAGCGCCGTTTGCCTATTTTCACAACGCCCAATGAGTAAGGTTTTAGTCAGCAGTACTTACCGTTCGATTTGAGAACTCTGCGGGTCCGTCGCGCGTGTGTGCTTTAGTGTGGTTATAAAGAGACGTGGTTTTGAATGCTGCATGCTGAGAGGAGCATCTGATGAGATAAAAGATAAGCGTAGCGCGAGTCTCAAGACAGATAATTTTCCGTTTTATGAGCCTGTTACTCGGTTGACAGTGGCTAGTACTGCGTCTGCCTTTGCTGGGCACCTTTCTTAGATACTTCCCCGACACGAACTGTTCCAGAGGAAGTTTGCAAAGGTCACAGCGTTCATCTTACGCTGACGTAGCAGTCAAAACCCACCCTTCGAACACGCCACACTCAAAGTCCTCGTGATGCCGGTTGCGTGAACAAGAAGAGAAACAAGAACGAACCAACTGACATCAAAGATCGAGATCACCGAAAGGAAGTGCACGAAATCGCGTAAAGAAAGCGTTCGGCAAATATTCAAAACATTCAAAAACATCGCATCGTTCAATACGCAAAACTACAGAAACGAGAAAGGACGGTGTGACGGAGATAAGATAGTAGCGAGAATTGTTTGATTACAGCTGAAAGCTGAAGCGTTACCGAAAGCTGAAAACAAACCAGTGGACGGTGAATCATACGGTCGTCCGTGGCGCCACCCATCGCCAACCGAAACGCTCAGTAAACCACAAGGGCTTGCGAACAGATTATCAACGGTTGCCCAACAGGCGTTTGTTTTGTGATAAACTTTTTTGAAAGCTTAAAACCGGCTGGGCAAAAAAGGACACTGTCGTCGTCGTCGTCGTCGTCGTCGTGTAAAGAGGTGTGATAAGGATTCGCGAAAGCGTGCGACGCTTTTGTTGGTAAAAGAGAAGCGGTAAAAATTGACTGAACGTGGGAAAAATTGGTATCGTATTAAATTGCCCATTAAAAGCGCATTCCTTCGCCGTCGTGTGTCTATCAGAGAAGGGGCGTCTCCATTGCCGCCCACTGCCCGTTGTAGGTGAATCGTTGTTTGCCACTCGAGAAGCAAGGATTTTTATGACAACCCTCATCATGCGTCAGAAGGACATCAGACCAGCACCGGCTCGGATTGAGTTTAAGGGAATGAAATTCCTGATTACCGATCGGCCATCAGACGTTAATATTCTTCCGTACATCGCTGTAAGTAGCAATACCTATTTGGTGAAACTTTTAGCCTCTGGTTGAGCTTGTTTCATTTCATTATTTTAACAACGTATGTTTTGATTCACTTAATCTATCATTACTTTTCTGTGCAATGTAGGAACTGAAGAAACATAACGTGTCGGTAGTGGTTCGCGTCTGCGAGCCAAGTTATAAGATCGACGAGCTGGCCAATCAAGGCATTACCGTGCGAGACTTGGCATTTGAGGACGGTACCTTCCCACCGAATGAGATCGTGATGGAATGGTTCGAAATTCTGAAGCAAAAGTAAGTGTGTCGCCTTGGAGTATGGCTTGATCCTGGATGGCTCTGGATAAGCGATCCCACCAGTAAATAAAAGCTTTCTTTACAGGTTTCAAGAGGATCCGGAGGCATGCGTTGCGGTACATTGTGTGGCAGGTCTCGGTCGGGCACCGGTTCTGGTGGCACTAGCTTTGATTGAATTAGGTCTTAAGTACGAGGCAGCTGTAGAATTAATAAGAGAGTAAGTAAATGTTTGACGTTTGACGTTGACGCAACAACATCAATCCGCTGCTCTCATACTCTCTGTTTCTCTCTTTTTCGGTTCGCAACGAAACAGCAAACGAAGAGGTGCTATTAATGCCAAACAACTATCATACCTAGAAAAGTATAAGCCCAAGTCACGATTAAAGCACAAAAATGGTCACAAGAACTCGTGCTGCGTGCAATAAAACTATCAAAATTCCCACCAGTTAAAGTGTTCATTTTAAGCAGGAGACAAACAAACGAAAACAACATTTATAACCAAGGATTTAGTTATCCAGGCAACAGATCGAAGTGGTAGGCGGACGTGAAATGATCATCCGAACAGATATTGTGTAGATGATCAAAATGATCGAAACGAGTCGACGGATAAACTGCGCAGCCTCTGGTGGTTCTGGCTTGTTGAGTGAATTATTTTAATGCAGCCCGAAGTAAAGGATATCAAGGAAACAAGGACCTCGAATCGATCACATCGGTCTCAAAGATAAATGCCCCCTTCTATTTGTCTTGATTTGTCAATCAATTTTCTTTTTTCTGTGTGTCTAAGGAGGGCCGAAACTATGTAAATTATTTTATTCTCTGTGATGATTTATAGGTGTCTTGAGGTGATTGACTTATATTCTGTTTCCTGTTTTAAAAAATAAAAGTGGTCTTCACAAGGCGGCTGTTAAGTGAGAAATCAGGCGTGGTTTACTCCGTCGATTCGCTTCGATCATATTTGTCGTAATAAAACCATTAAGCACTGAGCAATAGTTCAATGCTGTGAAATAGTTGTACAATAACACTCTGAAACAAAACAAAACTAATTAAAGAACTATTCAGCAGCGCTAGGAAAAACGTTTTTCTTTAACTTCCTTCACCGTCCCATATCATTTTTCAACACAACCGCATTATCAATGCAGGCCTCGATGTGGGAACTACAGTTCCTTCCTGAGCATTGCCATTCTCCCTCAGCTAGCAGGATTATTATTAATAATTGAACAATTGTTTGTGAGTCGCATGCAACGTGCGGTGGTAAACCACTGACATAGTGAAAAACTCCGAAAAAAACGATTGAACATTTTCCGGATCAAATTGATTCCCAGGCTTACTACTGAAACGCGTGAAGCAGAAAGTAAAAAACACGTCGCATAGTGTTCAAATGAATCAACTGAATGACCTTCGTCTCATGTCTCGTAGAAGCTTTTGCAGGCTTGAAGCAACGTAACGTGCACAGATATTTGAGTGTTATAATGGGAATTTGCGCCTCCGTCGTTAGTGCCACATGACTTCTTAGGTGTGATTTTTTAACTTAAATTTTGTATCTTCAAAAATTCACGGCTGAAGTTTGGGGACTCACATGAAACAACTAACTACTTCCGGGAAACCAAAATAACCGTTATTGCGCATAATATTTGTAAATTCGTCACAGGTGATCGCAATCAGCTCTTCTTGTTTTTTTTTACCAAACAAATAATTTGGTTTGTACTGAATACGTAGCAACAAATAATGCATTTTCGCATGTCCAGTGTAGCAGCGAATCTGCGATCGGCTTAAAAATACTAGACCGCCTACTGCATACGATTTTACTTATGTTTAGGAGCATACCGACGTTTCGTGCAATACTAAATGTAACATAATAGGCCCACAGTGTGTTATTTTAGTAGTTAAATGAATAAATGTATACCACCTGCGATGTTTACGCCGTTAACTCGTTATCGTAACCGGTAAAAATTCACGAAAACTTTTAACGAAATCATCGAGTTTGTGATCGTATAATGATTTTACATGACCATACGATGCTTTATGCGTTGATAGAGTCTTCTCACGAATGTTATTTTAATCGATGGCTAGTTTTTACTTTAGACTTCAGCTTTGTGCATAAAATCCTTGCGTGTCTGTAGTAGATCTCTTACCTAGAAAAACCAGGATGGGCAATCTGGTCTAGTCCTGAACAATCATTCCATAAATGTTTTATGCTATAGTAGATGGGGCACACTTGTGCTGCGCTTTACTTTACTAGTGATTATTTATTTTTCCTGCCACTCTTAATAGACCAATTCTTTCGAAGTTTCCTCCCACAACGCAGTGTTCCATTCGACAGCCGATTATTGGAGAAATTCCTGAAGAGCTTTTATGGTTGTTCTCTCGCCTGTGACGAACCTTCTTATGCTGCTAGCATCAATTCATTATCTTTTTTCTATGCCATGCAAGGCACGATTTTCCGCGAACGAAGTATAGGTTTTATTGTAAATGAATTGATTCGTCATTGAAACCATCAAGCGAACGACGCAGAACGAACGAACAAACGAAACGCTGAACCATTAATAAGATGAACAATGTTTACAATCTTCCATATTGGAGAGGGCCGGACGAGAGTATTCAGGATCAGCTCTACTACTCTTGGGGATGGCTTTTACGCGAATGTCTGCATGTGTGTGCTTACGGTGGTGTGAATTGACATATTCGTTATGCGACTTGTAGCGCTATATGTTTAATAATTAAGTGAACAGTGTTTGCGATTTGTTTTAGAAGAATCATATCATAAATCAATATACTTTGAAAAGGATCACTACATTAATTATTTCAAGGGAAGGATTTTTGGATGTATTTAGCTACCCACGGCTGCTGAGTGATAATTTGGTTCTGCAATGGTCAGATTCAATTGATTGATATTTTGATCTTTATTGTCTAATAGATTTCACTGTATCTATTTTCGCGGTGATTTAGAAGAGGTTATTCAATTTTGTTTGCATGACAAAAAAAACACACACACCTAACAGCAAACATCCACGAGGCAGCGAACAAGATTTTTTGGCGGCTGGAACTTGAACACGGTCCGAACATTATGTTGCAATAATAATAATAATGAAAATAGAAAAGAAACAACTAATACAATATACATCGTCAGCCCGAAACTAAAGAAAAGAAAAATCTGTTCTCAGAATTCATCCATACCACATTTAAGAAGTGGAAACATAACTACATTAACATACATAAGACATATGTGCATTAAAACGCGCAATCATGCAAGTGTGACTACATTAAACTCTATTAGCTAATGATGGTGAACAACAAATATTAGAAAAGTGACGAAAACTGTACGCAACTACGATCTATAGATATATACACACACATCTATATATATATAGAAGATATATATATATATAGTTGAGCAGTGAAAATTATGAAAAATGAATCACTAAAAATCGCAAAATAATAAAACAGTCACACAGCTAATGCAAATAAACTAACAAAAAACTGAAACAGCAACATACACGGTTCGCACGAAGATCGACTCAATTGCTAAATCATATTCATATTTTATACACAATGCTAAAAGAAAACCAATGAGAGAACAAAAAATCATGCAACAAGCGAAAAGGATAATCGAGTTGACAAAGCCAGCCGAAACTTGCAGTGATATCGGCTGACAAAAGAGTTATATTGATGGAAACGGTGAGTCAAGGGTCAAATCGCGAACGACAGTTTTAAGTGTTTAGAAGCTACTAAAACCAGCGGACTAGAGGGCCGAATGATTTGAGGTTCAATGTAGAATCCGAGGGTTTAACATTAACGGTTAGAACACAGTGTGGTTATTGATGCAATGGGGTAAATTGTGTAATGTTGCCTGCGTGTGTGTGTGTTTGTTTGATTGTTGTAATTCATCAATTGTGAAAATAGAACAAAATAATAAACACACACACACAGAAAAGGGCAAACATCAATTGTCACTTGAGGCAAAAGAGTCTTGTTAGTTCATAAAAAAAAAATACACGCAAACATTGGTGAACGGAGTGCAACGCCAACGATAGTGTCTGTGGCTAAGATATGGAACATTACAAACCACATACACATATATACTACCTGCGGGAAACAATAAAGCGATCACACAGGACTCGACGATCCACTTCCTTGCGGTCGGCCTCTAGGGGGAAAATTCGGGAAAGTCAAGGAAGAAAAACACTATCTGTGAGAATCTAACATGAAGATGAAGAATTGTAAAAAATCAGCAAAATAACTCGACACAAGGATAGCAAGAAAAGAACGAAAAAATTAAACAACAAACTGAATACTTATACTGAAATAGATATTGTAATTTTATGGAATGATTTGTATCAACTATTATGATGGAACTACTCTTACTTTCTTGATATGATGACCTCTAATGTGTGTTTTCAAATCTGAAACTAATTCACAATCTTCCACAATCGGAAGCAATAGTTCCTGTTTCGTCCCAATCTACGTTAGATTAAGTTACAATTTACTAACTATTCTCATTATTTACCTCTTTTTTATTTTTCTAATCGTTTGACCAAGGTTTGCAGTGAATTTCGTGTTATTTTAGTCCATTTGTGAACACGTGGAAGTTCAACATGTATTTGGTTTTCCTAGTCCTATTCCATATTGGCAATCACTGCATTTCGTAGCCGAACAATTTGCACAGTTCTACCGACAACCGGTACATTGGTAAGCCAACGACGGTGAAGTAGTCTCCTTCAATTTTCTCCACCAAGTTTCCTCCCAAACCCTGTATGCCATAGCCGCCAGCTTTGTCTCTGGAAATATTTTACAAAAAGAAATATGACTTTCAGTTTTCCTATCGCTTGTTTGAAGCCATACGGAACATTACAACGGCTCTCCTGTATCAACGTAGGCCTTGATCTGCTCGTCGGTCGCTTTTCCAAAATGTACTTGACAAGATTCGGTAAACTTGACCTCTTTCTCGTGGTGCTTTATTACTACGCCCGTATAGACAATGTGCGTTTTTCCCATCAACCTTTAAAGAAACGAGTTCACTTAGTTTTGTGAAGTACGTGGTGGATCAGAACAATGATGATTCGTGGCGTTTTGCATACTTTTTCAGAACCTCAAATGCACGTTCGGGAGTTTTTGGTTTGCCATACATCTGCCCATCCATCGTGACCATAGTGTCTGCACCAATAACGATATCCGGTTTTGTTCCTTCGTCTTTCGAAAGCCGTTCGTATACCTCTTGTACTTTGCCGTACGCAGTCATGGCAACATATTCATCAAAGGAGTATTCAGCGGGGTTCAAATTCTCTTCAAACGTCGATGGACACAGTGTAACAGTGGTTAATCCCTGCCGGAAATTATCAATGTGCAACAATTGTTTGATTCACACTTTCGAAATTTAAAGGTCCCATCGATTTGATTTGATTGATGCAAGATAGCTGGCTTTTGAACGGCTGGATAATGCGTACCATCGGTACCAAGTGTACCTACCTACAGGAATAAAATAGATCCCACACGTGATCCTTAGCCTCTTATCCAGCCACTCCTATCCCGACCTCCACGCGGTGCCAGCTGGGATACGAGCAACTAAGGGAAGATCGGGTAACCAACGAACTTGGTCGTATGCTAACAGGGAAGGAGGACTTTTTATGAATTTTTGAGCGTCTGTTTTCCATGTTAGGGGCGGCTCAAAACGGCATCTGTACTCCAGGTAAGGGGCGGCCGAACAAACTGGCCGAACTGGAACAATCGGCTCAGACCAAAGCAACGAAAAAGGACTAGAGATTGGAAACTCGGGACGTGGAACTGCCAATCCCTCAATTTCCAAGGGAGCACACGAGTGCTCTCCGAAGTATTGAAATCCCGCAGATTCGACGTCGTAGCGCTGCAGGAAGTGTGCTGGAAAGGCTCAATGGTACGTACGTTCCGGGATGGTCATGCCATCTACCAGAGCTGCGGCAAAACACATGAGCTGGGGACAGCTTTTATAGTGATGAGCGAGATGCGGAAATGGGTGATTGGGGGCCAAACAGCCCTCGAATGTGGAGGTTGAGAATTAAAGGCCGGTTCTTCAACATCGGCATCATAAACGTGCACAGTCCTCACCTCGGAAGTACCGAAGGCGACAAGGATGAATTCTACGCGAAGTTGGAGCGTGAGTACGACCACTGCCCAAAACATGATATTAAGATCGTCATCGGGGATTTCAACGCCCAGGTCGGCCAGGAGGAGGGATACAGACCGGTGATTGATTGGCGTTGTCGGCGGAACCGAAGCCGACCCACAACGCCTAGGCAGCAGTATTGCGGTCGACGGCGATGAGTTCGAGGTAGTCGACGAGTTTGTCTACCTCGGCTCAATGGTAACTGCGGACGATTCTACCTGCCGTGAGATCCGGAGGCGCATTATCAACGGAAGTCGTGCCTACTATGGGCTCCACAAACAACTACGGTCGAACAGACTTAGCACCCGTACGAAGTGTGACCTGTATAAGACCCTCATAAGGCCGGTTGTTCTCTGTGGGCATGAGACGTGGACCATGCTAGAGGAGGACCGGCGAGTACTCGGAGTTTTCGAACGACGAGTACTGAGGACGATCTTTGGTGGCGTACAGGAGAACGGAGTATGGAGGCGAAGGATGAACCACGAGCTCGCGCAACTCTACGGCGAATCCAGTATCCAGAAGGTGGTTAAAGCCGGAAGGACACGTTGGGCAGGCCATGTTGCAAGAATGCCCGAAAACCGCGCTGCGAAGATCCAATTCCAATAGGGCAAAAACGACCAGGGGCGCAACGAGCAAGGTGGTTAGACCAGGTGGAGCAAGATCTGGCGGAGAGTACTCGGTGTCCCAGGGATTAGAGAGCGGTGGCCAGGAACCGAGCAAACTGGAGAGGCTTTGTTAGTCAGGCCATGTCGTAAGACGGAAGGCTAATTTTTATTATTATGATGCAAGATAGCTTACCAAATTATATATCAGTTCTTGTCGCCGTGGTGAGCCACTAGCAAGTACGACTCGTTTTGTTCCGATTTGGTTTAAGATTGGTTTAAGCATTGTAAACTATTTAAAGTAGATTGACTTAGTAAATTAGCCGGCGATTTGCGTCTAATCGGAAAAGATAAACAAAGTTTGACATACTGACTGACCGCCAATGTTTATCAGTCTCCTACCTACAGACTTAAAGCTCAGCGTGGGCCTACCAATCAATTCAAGCATTGAGCTTTTCCAGTTGCCAAGTCGACTAGGGTTTCTAATCTAAAAAATAACTTGTATCAGGAGTGTAATGTGGCGACGGAATTATAGATTCTTATTGAATAGTTTTTTAATTTAATTAATATTCAACAATAAATACTCACTATTCGAAATTTAGCGTTGTTTCAAACCCCGAACAGCGTGAAATATTTCAATTGGCCCATGGGGAAAAAAAACTGTCGAAACATTTCGAATTGTAGAAAATTCAAAAATAGATTTCGTAATCCGTTAACTTGGCAAGAGCCGCCAAAACTTGAAAAATAAGATAAAATATGGGCAAAATTCTTGAATTGAACAGAATTGTGTTTTGAAGGATTTTTCTAAAGAACTTACAAGACCATATTTTTAATATTCTTTTCATTTTCTTATGCGAAAATTTCGTGGATGTAAGGTTCTGGATTTCATTACACCAAGGACAGGTATTATAAATACGGCCCGGTCCGTTCTTCTAAGATTAAAGAAAAAAAAGGGACAGGTATTCAATGGACAATGGAAGTATTTGGGATTCTTTATAATGACCTACACAATAAGCATTTTTGCTGGGCTCTCCATCTTATTAATTCTTCAAGGGATCCATTAATAAGCAACTAAAATTGCGATCCTTGAAATTCACAAAAAATCTTTCATGTGAAAACCGTTCGTGAAATTTCGACTTATATTTGAAAATGAAATGAATAGCGCAATGCGAAACGTAAATGTAAGAGAATGCTTCTCATCAACATAGTTGATGACCACGCCATATTCTGAGTTTTATGGTGACCGAATCATTCATATGCGTCATTTTAAATTCCGTTCAACTTTACCAATAGACAAATTCTGTAGCTAAAGTTGGTTTTTACTCAGCAATACAGCCGAGCAGAAGGATGCAGTAACCGTTTGACCCGTGCAAGAAGGATAAGAGTTCAATTATCCACATGCTCTCTGCAAGCGTCTTAACAACATAAGATCCTCTTCCCCGTTTAAGCTACGCGCATTGTATTCGCACTTGGGAACGGACAACTTGCATAGCGGTAATCGTTCGCATGCTCTCACCTAGTGGCCCAGCAATTGCACGGCGACAGAGGGTAAAGCGCAAGATGCCATCGGCAGGATACCGTGAAAGTGAGGCTTCTTGCATCGACCGGAAACATCCGGTGGAACCTGGACGGGGACGAAAATGTAAGACACTACAATTAACAAAAAGCCTACCAGCCAACCAGCCGTTGCCGGACCAGCTGTCGATTAGCGGGCGTAGATTCAAATTACACGGCCGGCGCACGTATTGCTAGAGGCCACCAACTGCAGCGCGCAGGGTCGGCGGACATTGAGCCCACGTAGTGCGTGGTTCGTTCACGTGGGGCCTTTCATTCATAAAATCGGACCACGGCGCAGCCCACGTTCCCGGGCAGGTGTGTACGCTCGCCACTGCGCTCCTCAGCCGTCAGAGTCCGGTCTGGTGGGTCCGGTTTGTGGCGTCATTCTGCCCCGCCGCCGTGCACCGTGATTGTCGATCGGCCATCGAGCACAACACGCGTCCGCGTGGTTGCCCGCTTTCCTCCCTTCGCCCTACTCAATCCCTTCTTTATGCTCACACCGTAGCAGCGTAGGAGCAACATAGCAACAGGTGAGCGTCAGGTGGAGTGAAGACACCGTGGCTGGCGATAATTATTCCGAAAACTTCGCGGTGACTTCAGCCTTCAGCTGCTGGAATCCGTGCACCTGACCGCGTATCAATGGCACGCGTCATTCGTAATGGCATCCAAGCCGTGTGTGCGGTTGCACTTGATGATGGGACTGTCTACACGTTATCCCCCCGTTGGGCATCGATATCGATTCTGCACGTCGCCGTTGAGGCCGTCATCACGAAGGACAGGTAAAACCCACTCTCAAATGGAATGCAGTAGTGTCGGAGGGTGACAATTTATGGCCCGGAGTGTTCTTGGAACGATAAGCTTGCGGTGGGGTTTCCGATGATCCGATGATTCCAACCTGATTCCGATCTTGAAAGCTGGTACTATTTGAGACGAACTGAAAGACACACTGAAGCTTAGAATCTGTTGAACAAGTTTTGTTAGGGAGAGCAATATTCGTTGGTCACTGAAAGGGCAACTAACGGCTCATTTTTTAATCATTCAATTTCATAACATTTGTTGGATTCAATCTTGTGGAGAAAATGGAGTCAGTGGGTTCGACTTCTAATACGAGAGCGCGCCCAGATCGCGCCTGATTCCAATGATCAAACTGTCGCCCCAGAGCCGGGAGCTGTGTCCAAAATTCGAAGTTTTCCACCACTTCGACCGGAATCGGCACAGGCCCAAGATTTAATGGTCCACTTCTCATCCGATCCGTTCTGTTTGGCATACGGCCGGCCGCGGATCTTGCCATCGGAACCGCGTCGGTGACAATTCCAATCGACCACGTCGTTGACAAGCCGCACTCACTGACTACCGGGCACCCGCGGGTACCGATCCCAGGCTGCAGGGCAGCTTTCTCTTGCGGCACGGCCTTGAGTCGACCGTTCGATTTGGTGGTGGGCTCCGTGTCCCATTTCTTTCGCTGCTCGCTGTTGGTTTTCGATCGACTTATGCAATTTCTTCTTCGCCGAACACCTTTCACTCCGGACCAGGAAGGTGTCACCAGAGTGCTGGAAAACCGCAGCCCACCGATAGTAGTGGGTTTAGCTCAGGTGTTCCGATGGCGGATCGCCTGTTTTCATGGGTAGGCACTAAAAATCTTTATCACCTTCCGCTGGCAGCCGCACTGGCACTGTAAGGGAACGTTTAATGAGCGTAGCCGGAAAAAGTATTTTAATTTAGCGACTTGCGTGAAGGTTCAATTCCCAGCAGCTCTCGCCGGCAGCCTGATGCGACAGCTTCATTCCGTCGGTGGCATTGGGCTAGTAGGTGCTAGAAGCTGATAAGTGATACTGGCAATATGTTGAACTAGTCTCGCAGTCGTGGTTAACTTTTCGGATGCTCTGTTAACTTTTATGTGCACTTTATCGGTAGAAAGATGCCTATACCTTTTGCACCGTGCGTCAGAAGAAACTGAACTGTTTGACAAACGTTTACGTAACTATTAACACCAAAATGTGTTGGATTCTCAATTCGTGGTGTGCGCGTTGCCAAACAGGGTATTGGCCTTCATTGGAAATGATCTCGCTCATTCTGTCTCTTTGTGTGTGTTTTTAAATTCCCGTTTTATTGGTGTTCAGCGTCAGGGTTTCAGGCGACAACCACACTTTCGCATTTTTTCAACGTGCTTATTACACGCTTTTATGAGTTGCACCGTACAAGAAGTTTGCATTCCGTTTCGGTTTCATTTGCTGCACCGTAATTAACCTATCAACAGACCGCATGGGTTAGGAGTTTCGTGTATTAAGTAACTACACTTAAGTAACTACTTTCTACAAGTTTTTCTATATTATTGGAACGCTTCACTCCAATAAGCTGTTTAGCAATTCGTGTGCCCGGCCACTTTCGCACCCTTTTTCTGGGTCATCTGTTCTGTTCTTACCCGGGCATTCGGGCAGGACCATTACCGGTTTTGCTCCTTGTCTGTCTTTTAGCTCGTGTATTAGCATTGTCCTTCAGTTCAGGCTTCAGTTTGGCGAAACGGGGTGCGATATGCATCGCTAGAGCAACACGGCCCGGTGAGATCTGGAGGGTACTTCAAGCCGTTCGGCGGTACTCTGATCTCTCTTCAAATGTCGAATAAATCTTTCGCCTTTTACTAAAGATTTCCGTGGAGAGGGATACTCTAAGGAGTCTAAAACCAATTTTTGTTCGTCTCGATTCCGATTACGGAATCGAGCCATTACAGGAAGAAAAAAGGGTTGCAAGGTGCCGGAGGACACAGTTTCTATGGCACATAAGTTTCCAAACTATCAAACTAAACTGTTGTCCTGCCGAGCATACACCGATGAAGACTCGTGGCTAGTTTTGTTAGCAATCAAGTTCGAGAACTATCAACCGGGAGGCAGATACAATACGTAATAGTTTTATACCCTTTTGGTTTGGCACCAAAAATGCTACTTCTTCCTCTAACGGGCAAACGAATCGAAAGTGGCGGAACCCCTTCTGTTGTGGCCTTGCTGTCGGCCATGGGAGAGGCAAAACCATCGAACTCCGAAAATCTCACGGTTGCTTCTTCCTGTTCACGAGGCACCACACTCTGAATCCGATCGGGGCCCAACCGAAACGAAACCCTATGCCATTTCCCTTTATCGGAGGATATCACCTATCATTCCAGGTGACTGTGTGTGTGTCTGTTTGCCGCCAACCCTTGCCGCCGGAGCGGAAGTATGAGCGGCCTTTATCTTCGCCCCGCTGCCTATCCACCGATTCAGTCCCAGAGGCTTCTCCTCGGCCTGTTGGTCTACGCTGAACGCGGAGTGAAGCGGAAATGGCGGCAAGCAGTGACCTGCGTCGACCGAAAACCGAATTTCAGCTACTCACACACTCCGATTTGCCGATCGACTAGCGTGCAAATATGTGGGTCGTGAGTTGCCTCAGCGACACCCGCCCCCCCCGGGGGGGGGGAGGGGACTGCCACGGAAGCCGCGACAAGAAGCCCCTCTAAAGTGACTGGGCAAGAGAAACAAAAGATGAGCTTTACAGGAGCGGAAGTTATGACCCGTTTTGCCGGCCATGGGAATTGGCGGGAATGTCTGTGATATCGCTCGCCACCGTCTGTTCTGCAGTGGCACTTTGGCATGTGTGTTGACTGACTAGGGCTGCCTTGGCGAACTGGCAAGACCGACAGAACGCGCGCGTGACCGAAGGTAGGTTCCGTTAGAAGGATGACATTTAATTAACAAATCATTGATATCTGCTTCCGGTGGTTTTCGCCCAAACAAAAGGGGGGCCGTCCCACCCCAGGCGATGCTGGTATCGTGTAATCATCGGATTATGTGACCGACCGACGACGTTCTTCTGGGACAAACCACATTCCAGGGGCCACGGGATAGCAATGGTAGGGGGTTTGTTTAAAAACAAACCTATCAGATAAACAGGTGAACGAACCAATCGTGGTCCATGTCAGAACAACTCATAAAAGGTCGGAATGCGATAGAAGATAATCTTCTTCTTGAAATTGGATGTTCAGTTTGACCAACTAAGGGCGTAAAATGTCATCTTTTGTCACAAATTATTGTATCGACCGTTACGTTACTTTTGAAGGTGGATCTTGAGCTAACACGTTGCCCGTTAGTAATGTGTGAAGTTTACCAACAAATCAACGCCCATAGAAACCGTTGGTACAGCGTGATCGTAAATCAATATTTATGGAGTGACCGAACAGAAAAATTGGAAACTGGACTCTGAATTTTTGAATAAATCACTGCAAGTTACTATTTTTTAAGCCCTACCCATTTCACATCGATTGGCAGCTGCTCCCCATCGGGGTCTCAAAATCAGAACATTCGTCATTGTTACACAAATGCGGACCAAAACTTGTTCCCTTATCACCTTATTTTTCCTGTTTCTGTATTTCCACTCACTTCATATTTTATTCAGTTTGTACACAGATTGTCAAGACGACAGCAAAGTGAATGGCCAACACACGGCCCAGGAAAGCCCAGCCTTTAGGTTGTAAGTCGTTCAATTTTTCCAACAAATCAAAGGCGCGGTGAAGTTGGCTTTCTGCATTTCGGCATGTTCTAGACTTGTTTTTGGCATGTTCTGGAGTCCAAAGAATATTATATGCTACAGGAATACAGGGTGATCCATCACGATTCATACTATTTAAATGTTAAATAACTCCGCTGTTGTCAGTCGATTTTGACATGAAAAAGATTCTGAAACTTCAGTCTATGCCGTTTTAGTCATGGATCAATTTACGGTAAAACAGCGGGTTGAAATTATAGCACTCTGAAAATAAGAACATTGAAAATAATCGTTCAACTGTGAAAACTGTGCGTGCTTATTAATGCCAAATTTCTTCTGACTTTTTTCTGTGGGGCTATTTGAAGAGTAAGGTTTATGCCATCACTAACATCACAACGGGAATTACTGCTATTACGTAGTCCATTACCGAAATGTTGTCAAATACAATGAAAAATGCCCAAAAAAGGACCGCTTTTTGCGTGTCTAATGAGGGCGGTCATTTTATCGATATTGTATTCTGGGTCAATTGTTGATAAGCGGTTAATTCTATACACTAATAAAATCTTGTCTATTTGTCGAAATCGAGTTCCAAATAGCGGAGTTGTTTAACATTTAAATAGTATGGATAGTGAGGGATCACCCTGTTTCAAATCTAGTGGCTTCGTGTAAAGAAATGTTAAAAACTACGACGTTTTTGAAACCTTTTTACTAAAAAGCCTAGGGTTAGGAAGGCAAGATTCCCGAGCATTTTTGATAACGCAAGACTCACCAGTACTCGGTACTACATCGGTAGTTTATGTGAAGTTTTGTAAAGTAAGTACATATTAATTTGTGTTACTAAAACAGACTCGCACCATGCTGATGTGATTATGATGAGACGTCATTTTGAATAGTCTGTTGCGAAAATCAACCAGTTAATGAAATTTGGTCGAAGTCGAAAATTAATCATCTTCCTCTACCTTGTTTCCAAATTACAGATAACTCCGAAGGCATGCCCAGCAGTGGGAAAGATTCGATATCCCACCGCACGTATGAGTGACGCCGGTCTTTGGAATTTCTCTTGAAAAAGCTGACCTTCACAAAAACCGGACTTCATTTCGGTAGGCAATTCGTTTGGATATTGGAGCGCCTACGCAGAAAAGTGCCCCGAAAGAGCCAAAAGTTTTCCGACAACAAATGATTTCGTTTCGAAAACTGTAAACGAACCATACAATCTAGTGAAACAGGTCGTTTATCCTCAGCCTAATGGAATTGTAAGAATATCTGAAGATAATGTTGGCTGGCCACCTTCTCCTCCAGAGTCCACACTACTGCTGCTCTGCCCAATGGCCCGCTGGCTGATGCTGCATTGATTTCCAGCAGATGACGAATGGGCGTACGGCGGTGCGTGGTACAGACGCTCAATGACCCAATTACGGCCATGACTTTGGATAAATTATTATGTCAGTAGCGTGGGCGACGGCCCAAGTTCAAGACCCAAACGCAGCCGCGCACGTGCCCCATTAGGCTGGAGTTGGGCACGGTGCGGTTTATTTGGTTTTCTGGCGTCCCTCGAGTTGGCGGATTGCTTTTTCCAGCCTATCCCGGACGGTTCGGGACGGGTTCCGGAAGCTTTCGTTCCAGATTGGGGCCGATGGTCCGCCTAGCTCGCTTTGTTTGAGCTCCTCTTTCTGGCGCAACTTGCAGCAGTAAGGCCTTTTTGTTTTCGCTGCCAATCAAATCTCATTACAATCTCCGCCACCAAACGCTGGAGTCACCGGGAAAGGCGAACACTGAAAGTGTTAGGGGAAAGGTAGTCGTTGTGGGGTGTCCGGTATACGTTATGCTGACTGGTCCGATTGACTGGTCGTTCGAATCGAAGGTGAAACGGGGTCACCACTGGGCATTTCCGGTCTTAAAAAGCAACGCCCGAGCCCGATGTGTAATGGGCGCACTCAGTAGCGGAGCGATGTTGTAATTTGTTGCAACAGTTTTATGTAAACACTGTTCGGCGTCATTCATAATCTGGGTTGGAGATGCGCCGGAATTTAGGGTGATGATGATCATGTCATACTTAAAATTTCAATATAATTTTTTTTAAATGCGTCTTGTGCCGGACGGCCGGAGGCTCAAAAGATGAGGCTCGAAACATACGTTTTATTCCGTCTGTAAGGGTCGAATAGGTAAGTAAAGTTGAGATAGCTAACTGGAAAATAGAGATAGTATTAGAAGAACTTTCAAGAGGGTTCTCTGCTGTGATGCGGAAGTTTGGAACGGTGTAATCCTGAGCTGCAACATAACCGTCCGTTGTCAGGCACGTTTTGTCATCCTAAACGCTTTTCAGAGCGTGACGGTTGCAGCGCCACATCCTAGAATTCGCCACACGGACCACACCACAGCCATGTGATTGGCGGACAAAAACGACAGCGTAAAAAAAGTCTTTCTGTAATTATTGGTTTCAAGCTCCGAGAAGCGGTTCCGATGTCCGTTGTTCCGATGGTCGTCGGAACATGTCGATATGTCGTCGTGCTGGTTCTGTTCCGTTGCGTTCCCGTCTTTTTTTTTTGGTTTCATTCTTGTTGCTCGTTGCGTCTGATAATTATCTTCTCTTCCGGCGGTACGGTTCTGGGCAGCCGACGTCATTTCCTATCATAGCACGGAGTCATCGGTTTTTTTGCTATTTTATCGCAGCGCGATAACTGTTGGCATGTTTCTGTTTTGTGGGACGCTTTTTGTGCGATTTTATGTTGAGCAAGGTTGCTGCATTGAAGACCCTACGAAGCCGGCAATTAAGTGTGAGCGTTAACACACTCGCACGGGCTATCGATGTTTTGGAATCCTGGACCATGGCATGGCATGCCATTTGGGTTCGTAAGTGAAAAGTTTTCTCTTAGAAATAGCTCATAGTTCTCTTAGAAACTTAAAAGACATTTAATTGCCAACTGAAAATCAAACTAACAAATTTTTATTATATGTTAATATTGATTTCAAATAACAAAATTGTGGAAATGTGTTGACAGTAACCATTTGGCTTCGCAGTTCGCCTTTCGTTGGGTCAATCAATGTAAGCAAACAAATAAAAAAACGTACCAAAATACGTGTGGTATTTAATATCGCAGAAGAGCTTGCAATTTCCTGGCACGGTTTTCCACACGATCACTACCGGGTTTGCTATATGATTCTGTCGGGCGCGAGCCGCGATGATAGACACACTTCCGGTCGACACAGAACCAGTCATCGGTTCTACAGGTGGTTTAGATGCAGTTTTCATATCGCCGGAAGTGGTGCAAAAAGAAAAAACGGAAACCAGATATCAACCCGTTCGTCGGCTGGGCGAACCGTTGGGGATGGCATCCGACGCATCGAGACGGCACGACGATGATCGTTATGGACGATGCTGCTGCCGTCCTTCCTGTCCGTCGGCAGACGTAAGAAAATTGGTGGCCTCATCGTTGGCCGCGGTCCAAACAGCAAGAACGGTCGTTGAAGCTCGCCGACTGAGTTACCTCAACAGCAAACGGAAAATGAGTTCAACTGTCTGGGCGATTTGTGGTGCAGGTTGTCCGTCGCAGTGTGATGTATGAAAGCTGCGGGACTCAAAGCACTTCCCAAATCGTGTCGTCCACCCGTCGTAACGGCGCGCACTTTTCCTGGTGCTTTCCTTCGGTGATCCCACAATTGCTGAACGAGCCAATCGACTTTTTGGCCCCCATCGGTGGCGCAGTGACAATCAATCCTATCCAATCGTCCAGTCCTTGGCACATCTCCGGTAAAATGCACTTTTTCCCGGGTTCATATCAATCGCCGCTCTGCTGGGACGATGCTGAAGGATGGTGGTTCTCGCTTGATGCCTTTTAAAATTGATTCAAATTGATTTGATCCCCCGGTTTCGGTTGGCGGCGTGTTTTGGGCGCGGGATGCGATCTAGAACTCAATTAAATTTGCATCCAAGTGCCCGCGCTTTCCGCGACCGATTGGAGATTAAATTCGCATGTTACATTTTGCAATTTCCATTCCGTAGCTTCCCCCCCGGTGGCTCGGCTCGACCATTACGATTGGTTTTTGTGAGGTTAATTTGTTCGCTCCAAATGGAGCAGGGATTGTGTTCCTATTTTTTACTGTGTCACTCTTTGTGTAGGACTTTTTTCATAGTGCGTTTAATTGCTACAACGAAAGTTTTTGTGCGGTCGCTGTCTCGCTCTCTGTTTCGTTTTGTAGAAAGCAAAAACTCGACCGAGATAGGCATTTAAATTAAATGAACCCACCAAGCCTGGGCTGGCTGGGACTTCTGTGTTTGGGCGCCATATCAAACAGTGTGAGTTTATTTGAGCACTGCAATTCAATTTCAAGTGTCGCTCGTTATCCGAAAACGAATGTACCAAACACGGTTATACTTTATTTATTTCGATTTGTGGATATGCCACTCTGGTAACGTCACCCAAAAATTTGGTATTTAAAATACAGAATATTAGGGTTAACAAAACCAAGTAGGGTTCAGATAAATTTCATTCAAATACATTTCTTGGGCAACACAACTTTAGACAATTCTATACAATATATGCCAGGCTGTTCAATAAGTTTGGCGAACCTGACCGCTTGCATGTTGATCCTGCGGTAAACTCCCGTTGTTCCTCCCGTTGGCCAGTTGCGAAACCTTATCAGGTTTTCAGTGACAGGCCGATTCTTTGAAGTCGAAATATTCTGAATATTCCTTCCAGCTAACAGCATGCTAAACGTAAACTTCACTCACTTTTCGACAGCAACGAGTGACAAAAAGCACAGAGATTTGTTATTTGACCCAATATTTATACGCAAACCCTAACGGTAACTAACGGAAAAATAACAAATCATTGAACACCATTAGGCGAAAAGCGGTTCGTTAATGGCTTCGACCCACATCAAATGTAAAAGAGAACAAAATGTTGCTGCAAACATGAGATCGTACGGAAATTTGATGCTTGTAGCGATTTAATCTGCTACCTGGCCACCTCTCTTAGTGGTCCGATCTGATTTGACGGCGACGGCGTGAAAAAACATTATGATTTTAAAGAAACTGTACACCTGCGCCATTTCCACTTGCGAGGAAAACAGTTCACGACCCCGGCGTACCCGGCCACGGAGGAAAGCATAACGATTTTTTCGGCCAGCCGCGGCCGACAATCGATAATCGGTGCTGCTGCTCCGAAGGTGGTTTGGAGCGGCGAGCGATTTGGAGGTTATGGGACTGCGGCTGACCGGTGATGTTTCTTCATCTTTCGTTACCGCTGGGAGATTTGGCTTTCTGGCGTGGCTAAAGGCGTGGCGAGGAAATGCTGCTCTGGACAGGTGAAAAATTTCTTTTCTGTTTTCCCTGCCGAAAGATATCAAAATGTTTGGCTCGTGGAGAATCGGTGGCGAACCGCGGTGGGTAGCCGTCCGTCAAGACGGAACATAATTGACTTACCATCGCGAGGATGGACCATTGGGGGATCGTGTTGTGTTTTTTTCTGACCGTATTTTGACGGATCTCGGTTGAAAAGTGGATTACTACGGCCCGAAGGTGCTCTCCGTCCACGTGTCGGGAACTTTGTGATGTGCGTTCGTACGATCGAGGCGAAAAGTAAGTTTTCAGCTACAGTTGAGTGAACAACAGTTTTATAACCTCCGAAATGCTCTACAAAGTTTTGTCAAGTCAATTTCAAGACATATAGTAGAACGTCTGGCAACTGGTGTCGTCTGAAACCGGTCAGAACTTGCGGTACCGAAGAAGTATAAATCTTTCTTTAATTTCTGCTTTAACGACACACTACAGTTCTGGATAAAAAAAACTCTAACATGGTTAACACTTTTCATTTGTTGTTTTACAAATTTTGTTAATTAGTACAATGGTAATCAAAATGAAGATAAGCACAATGTAATGTTGACGAAAAAGAGTTTTAGTGTTGTAAAATTATTTAAATAATATTTAGTATCAAATAAATTGCTAATTGTTTTTCAAAGTTTTTTCATAGACGACACAAATGATAATACAAGGGTGGCAAGAAATTCTGGCCTGAATACATTATCGTAACTTGGGAAATTCATTGTACCTAAAATTCAGCTTTTATTAAAATACTGCAACTTGACAGTACATTCTGATACATGCTGTTACATACTACATGAAAAATATGCTGGACATGGAAAACCGACTAGTGAACATACGAGTGCTCCTATCTGACATGACTTGGATAGTATAGTGCTATACTATGAGCCTGATAGTATCTTAGTAGTATTCTGGTAAATTTAGTTTATCACTTTTCTACATCAATGGGCCGAGTTTTATGGAACGGAACTTTCCTTTGAAGTTTTGTCGATATTTAGCCCTTCAAATGTCCTACTATTATTGATTCCAGAATGACAGATTGTAGTTCAACACCAACTCATTCCGCGGGTTCTCGCTTTGCGATACATGGGCAGAGAATTTACAAGTTTTTTCGATATCTATCCAGCTTGGGCCTGATTGGAGTTATTTGTTACTTTGGGTGTTTGTAGCATTATAAAATAATAACCTTCTCGCAACCTGAATAACGAAACAAATGGAACTTAATATATAAAGGATAATTTGACTATTATTTCACTAATATGTTAATTTTCTCATTGATTATTTTGTTCATATTCGCAAATTTTCGCAAACCATTTTTAAAGAGTAGCGTATCAAATGGAAAGCGCAACTTTTCAGCAAGTCGACCGAAACCTAACCCTCAGAGTTCCTCTCTAGTTGCGGCCAGATCGATCTCCGCAATCGCGTCTCACAGTGTGGTTGAATAACGCAACCAGTTTCGAATATGGATCGCTTTACCACCATAACGAAAAATTTCACAACAATCTCGGACCCCGGATCCCTGTCGCTTTCGCTCAAAATATGTATCGAAACCAATATGCAGCGAATGTGGGTTCGATCGTCTAAGGCGACGTACCATCTTAAAACTTCTTCTTTCCCAAGGCAAGGGCAGAAAACTTTCAGGAATTTGTTGAGCATCTATCCAACCGCAGTGTCACTGCGGGAAGGGGAAGCGAACATTCCTTCCCCAAGGGTTCAATGTTGTCGTTAACCTTCTAACCTGCCGGCGTCGTTTGGATAGCTCCGGGAGGTAAAATTCTGAAGCAACATGATGCTGGTTGATGATGCTGATGATGAGACACCAGCCGTTTGACACCACTCGTAACGACCGACCGATGTTCGAAGTGGGGATTGGCAACGCCTGACAAATTGGATTAGCGACGGGTTCGCTGTCGAAGAATTGAATTAATTCGCAAAACTGTTATCAAATTATGCCATCGTTTGAAGGATTAATGTCGGGGAATAAAATGGCTCGGCCTTGATTGGGATGCGGATGATCTTAACCCGCCCTCCCGCCGCTTATTAAACTCCTGAAATTCCAATCAGAAGCAAAACGCTTTTTAATATTTCACAATTATGAATCTGTAAAGTTTAACACCGAGTACCGAACCAGGTTTCAAGGGTACGCACTGGCAAAATCATCATTATGTGATAAAATGAGGCAATGCTTCATCTGTCTCTCTCTCTTTTACTGTCTTGTGATTTGTCCGTTCAATTGGGTGTAATATTTTCAGTCAAGGCAATGGCTATTGGATGGCGTTTTTATTGGTTTGCCTCTGTTAACATTGGGCGCTGGATCATCTACAACTACTTTCTCATACGTGCCCCAAATTGCATAGACTTCAGGAGTTTCTTCGATTCGACTTTATAGAACTCTTTGACTCATAGACATCGTCATAAAATATCTAAACATAAATATATACGTAACATTATATAAAAAACACAATATAAATGTATGAACATCACTAATATTACTCCATGATCAATCAAACAACTCATAGCTCATGCCATTACTGGGATAAAAATTACAAAATTTGAAGAAGTAGCTAACACCGTTTTGCTTGTTTATTTTGATTGAAAACTAAGTTTGTTTTCTTCAAATAAATAATTATTTGCAATGGAAGAAGTTTTCTTACCTTAGTGTTTTGATACTAATGGCATCAACACGAGTCCAGTGACGAATTGCTAAAATAATCGCGTTGATAAACTTCCGGCATTGCGAATAGTAGTTTCTTTAGTGTTGAGTTTTGAGTATAAAGTTTCGATTCAGAATTCTAAAAACCGATTTTTACAATTAGACCTACTTTTTTATCAAAAGAGTAAGAAGAGGATACCCTAAGTAGTTCCAAAACAAAACAAAAATCCAAATGATATTTGGACGATACATTTTTCGTAACCAACAAAAATTTGTTCCCTACAATAATACAACAACGACATCAACAACAACGCTTCACAGAACTTCACCTATTGGCAGTCAAAACATCCAGATTCGGCAATGGCAATAATACTATTACAACATGAATTGACAAACGTATATTAAAACATATTACAACCGAGTTGCCACATCACTATGTCACTATTAAGATCTTGTTGTCAATCTTGTTAAGTAAGATTAAGTTAACTATTAAGTAAATTTAATAAATACGGCCCGGTCCGTTCAAAGATAAAAAAAATACGTTCATTTTCGTTAACGGTAGAAGTGCTCAAACTGTCACGAAGAGGTCCAAAGTTTAATTTAACAACATGTTCCATTGACGAATAGCTGAATGAAATCTAGCTCTTGTAGTGCGGTCTGAAGTGATAATAAGTGCATATGCTTATGCTCCACACGATTGCCCGGTTCGAACAAACAGAACACAGCCCGGTTGTTGACGGTCGCGACTTGCCGGACTTGAGGACTTGCCGGAGGACTTGAGGGCTGCCGGAATCAATGCGCTGCGCTGCCCGTTATCAGTGAGAAAATATTTAGTTTTCTAATTGACTCGCGCCGCGACCCCGGAACGAGAAGGTTATCTGCATATTACATTTGCGCACTTGCGGGGCCACCACAACGCCCAGTCTCAGGAGGGGACACGCGGGACAAAAACTCGGCCCAAGCATGATCAAAAGTTATGCTGCGAAGGGAACCAACGGAGGGTCTTTTTTTGTGGTTCTGACCCGATGGCATCGCAACAGCAGCCCGGATCCAATCAGCAGCCCACCCCAGCACCACAACGTCTTCGGGTTAATTGGGTTTAGTTTACCACGGCCCACACTGCGGTTCGGAGTTTTCCGATTAAAACCCAAGACAAATAAAAATGGACTCCCAAAAATGGAAACGAAACTCCTCCGGTTGCGTAACGCTGGCCCATTCCGGTATTATGGTTTGATTGTCCCGGGCGGTCTTGGCTCCAAAAATCCGTATGAGTCTATATCCACACAAAAAAACCACGCACGGTGTTGTTACTCAATCGCGCGCCGAGAGCCGTGCGTTTCTGCGTAATTTTCACTGTCACTTCAAGCTCGTGAAAATACAGCCCGCCGGCAGGATAGACTTCCTCGTGCCGATGGAGCCGAGCCGGTTGCGGGAAAGAAGAAAATTCGGTGGAAAAGCGGCAATTCGCGTGCTGTTACGTGTTATCGCACCGGTTTTCCGTTCACTTCCGCGTGGAGCGGAGTCGGCTTTTTTGGCGCCTAAATGGCGATCGGGCAGGATAAATGCTGCGGGGGGCCATAATTGTTGGAAAATAAATTTCCACCGTGTCGGGTGTCGTTACGCGGCCAATGATAAACGGCCGCGCGTGTGATAATAGGTGATTTTTCCAGCCTCCGTGGCTGTGATAAAAAGTGAAAACTCGAGCCGATGCAATATTCAGCAGAGAGGGGTTTGTGCAGACAAACGTACCGGAATGTGTGGTGCATTTTCGGCCGCCCCCGGGGGTGGTTTTACTGTGGCATTTCCGTTTCGTTAAGCCGTTTTCTCTTCGTTTCATCGCCGTGCGGTTGCACAATGATGTCCGCATGTGCGCGGTTATTTGTTGGTCAATGTTGGAGTCCCACCGTCGAATGTGGTGTAGTTTTTTGGGCACAAAGCACAAAACACCGCCTAAGGTATCATTTGTGTGTTTATATTACGATTGATTCGGGGACGCCTTTCCGTAGGTTTTTTTGGCCCCATTTCGGGCGCCGAATTGTATTCAAAACATAAAGATACACGCGGTCTCCACCAACAATGTAGCGGTGTTCTACTTGAATGTGCAAACCGTTTTATTTTAATAAGCTTCACGTAACCAACTTCAAAACAAAGGTCGGAAAGGTCGGCCTTAGTATTCGAGTAGACTTTTCGTGCAAGATAGTCCCTGTTTTACAATGCAACAATGCTTTGCTTCAAAATTATAATGACGAGAGGTAGAATTAAGTTTACGAGGGCTGTTCAAAAAGTTTTAAGACATTTGAATTTTCGCGGGCTACGTATGTTCGAATCTGAATTTTTTTACTCATGTCAATCATTTATGGTGACAAGTTCGGCCATTTTGAATAATCAGTCAAATTTTGACAGCTGGTTTGCTCGGATAAAATTTGGCTCATCGGCGATGCCGTCTTTATCTCCTAAAACGTATCGTAGCATCGTCCTTCCATGGCCTCCTTGAGTTTCCGGAATAGCAAAAAAAACACAGGGGGCCAGATCTAGAGAATATTAGCATCATTAGTGTGTTGTTTTGGGCAAAAAATCGCGCAGAAACAACGATGTGTTAAAAGGGGCGCGTTTCCCACAAATCCGGGCGTTTGTGACGGATTTCTTCGGGCGAATTGCGCATACCGTTCTATCTTTTGGCAACATCTCATGATACACCACGACTCTGCAATCGAAGAAAACTGTACGCAAAACTGTTCACATTCGATCAAACTTGACTTTTCGACGTTCACATCTTCCCTCTGAAAAAATATTGAACCACTGGTAAGCGCTGCTCTTGGTCTTTAAAGCTTCACCATAAGCCACAGTCCACATTTCGATTGCGTCCGAGCACCTAATTTCGGGTTTTCTCACAAAATTTGAAACAAATTCTTTGTAATCCATTTTTATGAATAAACATAAATCGCAAGACACGCGCACAGTACAACAACTGTCAAAATTTGACTGATGAAAAATCGAGAATCGAACATACGTAGCCCGTGGAAATTCAAATGTCGCGATACTTTTTGAACACACCTCGTATAGCACAAATTAAGGTCCAGCAAAGTAAATAGGTAGCGAACGCAAAGACCCGCGAGTTTACGTGCCTTAGTCACAGAACTAACGCCCCGTAACGCATTCGTGACTGTTTCAGCATCTTTCCGATTGTGGGCTGGTAATAAACATGTTAACCAAACGCACTCCATAAAACAGGTTTCCTGCCTAAGCGCAGCTCGGATTCCCAGCGATAAAATGTTCGAGACGCGGACCAATGCCCAACTTCAATCTCCAATGATTGGGCACCATTTAACGGCTATTAAGCGATTACAGTAAATGTGTAGGTCCCTCTATGGGGACACATTAAAAGGGGACCCTCGCGATCGATCGATCGGTCGGTGGCGCCAGACAAAACCCTTCCGAGCATCAGAAGACACCAGACCGCGGGACGGGGGGGGGGGGGGG